>NC_031771.1:66033546-66042898 GCF_001522545.3 Parus major
GGGGGATCTGGGAAGGCTTATACGGGCTTGAAAGGCAGGACATGAATACAGAAATATATAAAGTTATACAGGTATTAAAGAGCATCCAAAGCAGGGCCATAAAGACCCTGAAGGGTCTGGAAGAACCAAACGAGGAGGGGATGAGGGCACTTGGCTTATCCAGCCTGGAGAAAAGGAGATGGAGGTGAAATCTGAGGGACCTGAGGGAACGGTTTGAAGCTGTGTCAGGGAAATTCAGTTGGACATCAGGAAAAGGTTCTTCACCCAGAGGGTATTTGGAGCACTGGCTCCACTGGGAAGTGACCACAGTCCCAAGCCTGACATAGCTCAAGGAGCATTTGGACAAGGCTGTCAGACATCCCGAGACACCAGTCCCACTGCCCTCAGTCCCTGGGTTCTGCTGACTGCCCCACTGCAAAGCTCTGATCCCTCAGTGCTCACACCCAGCAGCTCCAGCCCGAGCTACCTGCCCCTCACAGGAACTCGACCCCAGAGCAGGCAAAATTTAGCTGTGCTGGCTCACATTACAAACCCTGAACCAAAACCAGCACCCTGGGAAAGCCCAGGGGCACCTGCCAGCTGTGCCAGGGCCAGCTGGTGACAGGAGCATGGCCCTGGTTCAGCTCTGGGTGGCTCTTGGCCAAGTTACAGTGCTTGTGATCCCACCCTGCAGAGCACAGACGGTTTTCTGGCCAGCCTCCCTTGGCTCCTCGCTCATTTTGGGACACGGGCCCACACAGCTGTCACTCACAGAGCAGAGCTGGATGTTACAACACTTGGGGTGCCAGGTCTTGGTGCAAGATGTTGGCAGAAGGGCTCAGCCCCAGGAGCAGCACAGAACCTTAGAATGGTCTGGGTGGGAAGGGACCCTAAAGGTCATCCAGTTGCAAACCCTGAAGGCAATGGAGACGCCTCCTGCTGTATCCTCCCCTACCTTGGGACACCCAAAGGCAGCGTGCTGGCATTCCCTGTCCCTCAGCACCTCAGCCCACACCTGCTTCCTGCACAGGGAGCTGGTAGTGCCAGCAAACAAGGACCAGGGGGGTTGTGCAGGATCTTGTACTCCAGTAAAGGCTGGAAGGCATCCAAGAGACATGGGGAAAAAAAAAAGTCTCAAGACAGCAAAAAAACCCAAAACAAACAAACAAAAAACCCCAAAATCAAACAAAAAAAAACCAAGCAAAAAAAAAATCTAAATAGCTAATGGACAAGCCCAAGACCCATACACTTCCTAAGTAATTCTGACTGCCCCAGGCTGAGGTTAAATAGAGCTCCAGGGCCCATGGGTGGTGTGGAGGCTGCAGGGGAAGCTGGTCATGGCCATGGTTTATTCATGCCTGACACCAGGGATGTCTCTGAAGGCAGAGACACCTGCAGCTGGGCACCCTTTCCTGCTGGATTACAGCTGGGATTACAGCTGGGATTACATCTTTCCATCCACATGAGCAGAACACCTCAGCAAAGGTGACGGAGCCATAAATGTGGCACAAGCTCCAAAAAGCCCTTCAGGAGCCCTCAGAAATGCTCAGATACCTTGTTTTCACATATGACAAACACTCTCCTTCACCTCTCCTGCTGATCTCAGATATGTCAGGGGTGGTTCCCTTCAGCATCACCCCCTTCCAGCTGCAGGGCTTGCACAGTGCTCGGTGATGGGCTCAGGACCCTCAAGTCCTGGTGCCACCTCAGCCCAGAAGAGCAGCCCACACACCTGTGTCACCTCCCTGGAAATCATCTAATCTGTGAGGAATGTGGCTGGAAGTTAAGGAACTTGGAAATCCTGGTGTTTTACCTTCCCAAGTGCCTGTTTTTACTGCAGGCCAGCAGGGAAGTTCTGCAGCTCTGACGCCAGCTGATGGCTTTGGGGATATTATCTCTCATGAACATTAATACCCACAGGCACACAAAGGCATGTGGCTGGAAGGGAAAGAGTCCCACCCAAGGAAGGAAGGCTGTCTTCTTTTTATGCATTTACACTAAAAACGGATTCTAAATTCAGCTTTAGGAAAGGTCAGTTCCCATGCAAGCATCCATGTGAAGCTTCCGTGCCCTCAGGAAGGATCATGGGCTGTGACATTGCTGCCAAGGGGCTGCTCAGGCCTTCAGAAAACCTTGGTTTGTGTGAGACAGCAAGGGAGACTCTACAGTGAGCAAAACTCCTCTTGCTGGTTCACAAAGCCAGCGTTGTGACAGTGTGAGCTGTCCCAGGAGTGTCCATGGCATTGAAACGAGTTGTGACTTCACATTCCAGGGACATCAGCACTGGGAAGGGGCAGAGCCAAGTCCCAGCTCCCCATCCCCTGACCCATCCCCTCTTTTGAGCTGTAAGGTGGGCTCCCCATCCCTGGAGGTGTCCAAGGCCAGGCTGGATGGAGTTTGGAGCAATCTAGTCTAGTGGAAGGTGTCCCTGCCCATGGCAGGGGGCTGGAACTGGATGGTGTTTGAAGTGCCTTCCACCCCATTCTGGAATTGTATGAAACAAATGTCTCAGGGACCTTGTGTGGCTTTGGAAACCAGTGAGAGACCTTGTAAGGAAAAAAGCAGCGTGTGAGCTCAGGGCCCAGGCAGTCCCTGGCCAGGATAACTCCTGCCCTTCTCTGGTATGAGGAGATAATTCAAGACTCAGCATGACACCAGCACCAGGCTGCTCCCCTTGTATGAATCCACACTTTATTTCTTCACCCTCCTGCACGAGGAATCATCCCCAAATGTGCAGACCTGGCCTGAATCCCAGGGGAGCACATGGTGCCTCTGCTTTCCATAACCAATGGATGTGATGCAGGGGGAGGAACCAGGTTCCTTTTGAGGAAATTTGAGTTTTCTTCAATGGCCCTGGCACCACATGGAATTAACCTCTGGGTCGGGATGTTCTGGAGATGATGCACTCAGAGCTCTTCAAGGCCGCTCCTGGTGGGATGGGGGGAAATGTCCTCGAGACCAGCACATAGCCACTTTATTTGGAAGAAAAACAAATTAAATGAGGTAATAATGGTTTGTGTATGAACTGCTGCAGGTCCTGCTGACAGCAGCAGCAATGTCCTGGCTTTTCAGCAGGGCCTCCACAGCAGACAGGCTCTGGATTTGACCTCCTGCTGCAGGAGACTCCACAGACTGCCCTGCTTGCCTGGTTTGAGCTGCAAACCCAGGATGAAAGCCAGATTAGGGTCACCACCCCACTGAGACCTGCTGAACTAGCCCAGAATTTGCACGTTCTTACAGTCACAAGATTCCTTCCACCTGCCTCCCCTTTTTCACAGGTATCATTTCCAGCTGAGCTGGTTCTCCCTCCTCTCTGGTTGCAGCCAGTGGTGGTGTGGGCCTTTGTAAACCTTTCCTTCCTTAGGGAACACTGCAAGATGCTTGGCCAGCAAATGGATCAGGAAATTTGGCCCTCAGGAGATAGCTCCTGTGCCCAGGAGCACATCTCCTGTTTTCAGAAGGACACATTGACGATGGTGAGGTCAGATTTTACCTGAAGTAACTCAGGAAGTGCTTCTAGCTGGTGTTTCCAGGGGTTTTTCACCTCTAGGAAAGATGGAAGACCCACCAGGACACAAAGTTCTGCTGGCAATGTGGGAGTGGGAGGGTGAGGTTTGCCCTCAGCTGGAGCGCTCACTGCTGTGCTTCAAAGCCTCTGCAGACAGACCTCCAGCCTGAACCTCCAAAAATTTGGCTGCTGCTTCTGCCCTGCAGCTCCTGAACCCAGCTCAAGTGTCGTGGCTGGCTGGGATCCCAGGGATGGTCCTGGAGGGTTTTTTAGTGCCAGTGGCTCCAGCTGGTCTGACAGTGCTGGGGGGAGCTGGTAGGGCAGGGAGTAGGAGAAAGCACAGGAGAAAGATGTGGCTGTGGCGCCGTTTTCTAATCCAAGGGCTCTCTGGTTTTATTGTAGCTTGGGAAAACCCTGAGGGATGTCTCTGAGAGGAAAATAAAGAGGGAGAGCACCGAGTTGTCAGGGTCAAGCGGCTCCTCGCGTTTCGAGAGCGGGCAGGGCTGAGCCCTGGGCAGGATCCTGCGGAGCAGCAGCACAACCCATGCTGTTTCCATCGTGCTGGGGTGAAGAGAGGCCAGCACAGCCCTTCAGCCTGGCCCCAGCCTCTGCCACACAGCAGGGAGGAGCCAGAGCTCGGGTACAGGGAGTGCCCCCATGGAGGGCACAGAGCTCAGCTCCACAGAACTTTCCACCAGCAATGGGGAAGGTGGCACAGCAGGGGCTCAGGCAAGACCCTCAGCACAGGCAGGCTGAGAATTGCACCAGTTTAACACTATGGTTCCCCTCATGAAGGTGTTGCTGCCCAGGAAAGAACAATCCCAGTGCCACAACATCCCTACCCAGGCAAGATCCACCCAGCTTGTCCCAGCAGGGTGAGGCCTGGAGCAGGTCTGAGGGCAGTGAATCCTTTGAAACCCAATGTCTGCACAGAAACTGAGGGACCCCAGAGCCCACCCAAGGTCCCACCCTCCTCACACCACATCCAGGTGAGATCCTGGCTCGCATAAACTCCTTCCCCACCATGCCATGAGCATAAAACCCTACAGGGCTTAAACCCAAGCAGCCTCCACTCAGCCTCATGTCAAGGGTTGGGATGCTTCTTCCTGGCCCAAAGGGAGTTTCGGGGGCCACCCAGGAGCTTTCATTCCACTTGGTTTTGTCCCTTTCCTGCCCCAGAGTAGCTACAAGCCAAGGACATCATTTGGAAGATATGGGCACGTACCCACTCCTCTGTAAACCTTACAGGGCTCTGCCCACTGCCTCCAGGCTTCAGGCAGTCAGGAATATCTGGACAGACTTGTATTCCTTTTCCCCCAAAATTACACAATTTATAGATAAATGTCTCAGGAGGGTTCATTGCCTTTCCCAGCTCAGGGAGTTGGAGAAGGGCTGAGGTTCTGTACTCACCCCATTTTGCATCCTCCTAAAATGCAACGTTTTAGGTGGGAGGAGGTTTTTCTTGTTTGGTTTTGCTGGTTTATTTCACATTTCAACGCTTATTGTTGCATTTGCAGTTGTCACCACACCAAAAGTTTGGGGTGGTTTACATCCCGTCTGCCTGGGGGGAAGATTCAAAGCTCAGCCTTTCCTTCAGGACACACAGATTGTTTCTTTTCCACATCAGGGGTATTTACAGGGCCTTTTGCTCCCACCATCCCCACACAAATCCATGGCAATGGGACTGCAGGTTTGTCCTGTCCCACAAGCACCCACCTTGTCTCCAGCAGCAGCAGGGGCAGCTCCTCACATGGCAGAGCTGCTCTCCACACACAGCCCAAACCCACCCTCGCAGGAATCATCTTCCAAGACAACTTTTTTCTCCAGGTGTCTTTTCTCCCACCTCTCAGGCTGAAACAGGGATGGGGAGGAAGGCAAAGTGTTAAAGAGATGGAGCAGGAGACCTCTGGGATGTCCCATCTACAGCTCGGAAGGAGGGAGATGAAATCAGATGCTGGATCTTTCCATAGCAAAATGGCCCAACACTGCCAGGAGGGTTTTTTCCACTGTACAGCTACTATAGGCTTGATGACAGGAAAGCTAATTATATCAACATCCTGTTTACCCAGAAGCGTGGAACAGGAGCCCAGACACACTTGGGCTGTGAGGGCACACTCTGATCCGGTTTCACGACAGAAAAATTTCATCCACACATCCATTTTCTTCTGCTACCTGCTCCCACTGCCCCAAAATCTGTTGGTTTTTCCAGACAAAGAGCCTGGAAAGCAAATCATGTAATGTAAATCCCTCGTGCAGTTCCTCCCTGAGCTGGGAAAGTGCTCACCTTGATGTTGCTGGAGCACATGGGGTTTATTGGGATCCCTGTAGGTTCCTGCTAGCCCTGCAGAGCTTCCCCCAGGAACACCCTGACCAAGCAATACCCAGCAAAAGCCACCCAGCAAGCCAGGGCAGCTTGTCTCAGTTTCTTTCTCTGTCAGAGCTATATTAAAAAAAATTCCTGGTGCCTTTTTTCCCCTCCTTGCCCCACACTTCACATCCCTGGCTGCGAGGCAGCTGGGTGTGCTGAAGGGTCCTCTCCTGGTGTGGTTTCATTTTGGTTTCTGCTGCTCCAACAAATTGCCTCACATCAGCCATGGCCCCTGTGCTCATCTGTGCTGTCCTCCCCCAGGGCTGTTTGGTCTGGAGAAAGGAAAAGCTCCAGGGAGAACTTCTAGCACCTTCTAGTACCTAAAGAGGGCTTCTGAAAAACAGGGAGAGTGACTTTTTACATGGACAGGTAAGGATGGGACAAGGGGAAGAGTTTTAACTAACAAAGGAGATATTTAAATTAGATATTAGGATGAAGGTATTCCCTGTGGGGGTGGTGAGGCCCTGGCAGAGGGTGCCCAGAGAAGCTGTGGCTACCCCTGGATCCCTGCAAGTGTCCAAGGCTGGGTTGGACAGGGCTGGGAGAAACCTGGGACAGTGGAAGTGTCCCTTCCTGGGGCAGAGGGGTGGAACAAGAGATCTTTGACATTTCTTCCAACCCAAACCATTCTGTGATTCCCTGATTCTCTGATTCTACTCTTTTCCAAATTTCCCATTATTTCACTTTTCCTCCTAAGCCTGGGACAGCCCAGGGATAGCAGGACTGGAGGAAGGAGGATGATTTGTTCCTTTTGCCAAAGGAAGGCCCAGTCCTATTTAATGTCAGGCCAAATGCCATGGCCAAGGCTTCAGGAGCTCCCTCTTGTTGCCAGATATTCTCCCTTCCTTCCTTCAGGACAGCTGCAAAACTGAAATGACCGTGCTTTGTCCCAGACTCAATTATCCATTAGCAAGGCCCAGCTGTATTTATTAACCTGCACCACAGAAATGAACCTGAAAAACATCCTGAGCCACCTTCCCCCTTCTCTCGAGTCCTCTTTCATCAAGACCATGTAAAGAAGAGGGAGAGGTCACTCCTCAGGCCATCTCACCTGTGCACCCCATGGAGTACCAAGGTAGGTTAAATCCAGAAGAGGAATGGCAAGGCCTGGCAGTGCCAGCAGGACCTGGGGTGGGATGAGCCATCAGGGATTCCTGCTGCATTCACAGAGAGCCTCAGGGGCTGGCTGATAGCACAGAGAGGGACAGAGGGACATGCACATCCTGAGCAGCATCTGGAGGCCAAAGCTGGGACAGGACTACAGTCTGTGCCTGCACCAGGGTCCTACGTGAGCCACTGCACCTTCATCTAACGGGGTCTGGCTCGTTCTGCCTTTTCCACTGAAAAAAAGTGCATTAAAGTGGCCAGAAGAACTCATGAATTTGGAAAATCCCTCTAGCCAGACAAAAATAAAAGAAGAAAAAATACACAACAGATGAATAAAAGACAACATCTGCCACAGCTTATTCACACCAGCAGTACTAAATCAAAACAGGGTTAGGGCTAGAAACAAAAGCAAAATAACTTTTGGCTTGGGTCAGATTTCCTTTTTTTTTATTATTTTTTTTTCCCAGTCTGTGTTTTCAGTGGAGGGGGGGTTCTTCTGTTTATTTACTTTGTTTGAGTCAGGCTGAAAACTCCCTTTGATTTTTCAGTGTAAGCTGAGGGCCAGATGGGGTTGTTTGCACAGCTGTCTGCACACCCTGCAGAGCACGAGCCCCTCGTGACGGAGGGTGTAGGGACAGACACTTGGGGACAGCCCAGAAGTGCCACACGAGGTGTCCTAGGACAGGAGGGGTGGACAGGGTGTGTCCCAGCCTTTCCCTTGTCCTCCAGAGTGCAGCCCATGGCACCCTGCAGGGACAGGAGTGTGGTGGAGTCAGGCAATCATGGAATGGTTTGGGTTGGAAGGACCTTTAAAGTCCATCTTGTTCCAAGCCCCTGCCACGGTCAAGGACAGCTTCCAGTAGAGCAGATGGTTCCAAGCCCCATCCAACCCAGCCTTGGACACTTCCAGGGATCCAGGGACAGCCACAGCTTCTCTGGGCACCCTATGCCAGGGCCTCAACACCCTCACAGGGAAAAGTTTCTTAATATCCCATCTCTCCCTGCCCTCTGGCAATGGAAGCCATTCCCTGTGTCCTGTCCCTCCATCCCTTGTCCCAAGTCCCTCTCCAGCTCTCTTGAAGCACCTTTAGGCACTGGAAGGGGCTCTGAGGTCTCCCTGGAGCCTTCTCTTCTCCAGGTGAGCACCCCCAGCTCTCCCAGCCTGGCTCCAGCCCTTGGAGCATCTCCATGGCCTCCTCTGGACTCTCTCCAGCAGCTCCACATCCTCCTGCTGTTGGCCCCAGGGCTGGGGCAGCTCTGCAGGTGGGGTCTGACCTGGGCAGAGCTCAGGGACAGAATCCCCCTGCCCTGCTGCCCACGCTGGGGGATCAGACCAGAGCACAGTTCTGGTTCTGGGTTCTGGTTCTGGGTTCTGGGCTGTGAGTGCTCATGGCTGGGTCATGCCAAGTTTCTCATCCATCAACATCCCCTTTGCATGAGGAACAAGATGTAGAAAAGGAGACAAAATGAAGATCCCTGAGGCTCCAGTGAGGGTCACAGACTCTGAACCCATCCTGGCACAGCGTTACAGTCCCATCCACCACTACAGGACACGGATTAGGACACTGGGGCTTGGCTGAGCTGTGCAGTGGGGCAGAGGTGTTGGGCTGGGATACCTCGCCTGCTGTTCCAGAGCACCTTCAGCACCTTGAAGGTCCTCTGCTAAATCTACCAGCTCCACAGGGTGCCCCATGGCATCTCCCCAGGGCAATTTGCCTCAGCTGAATTGATCTTTAGGGAGACAAGAAGCGCTGGGTCCACGGAACGCACATAATACAAACTTCTCTGGGACTGATAAGGGATTTCAGGAAGAGGTAAAGAGCTCCAGGGCAGTCTCCAGCAGCCCTGTCTCCCCTTTCCCTGCTGGAGCAGTGCAGGAAGGAGCAGCCTTGCTCTACCAGGAGCAGACACAGCAGGCCCATGGCCAGCAGAGGCGAGTGGCTGCCAGACAAGGACAGGATCTGCTCAAGGACAGTCCCATCCTTGGCAGGCTCAGCTGGTTCAGTGAATTCAAGGACCTTCCCTGCCCCCGGCTTTCAGGGCCCCCTTGGATGCACACCAGGGATGAAATGGCTGCAGAAAACAGCTGGAAACTTCCCACCCAACTGCAGCAAAATAGTTGGGGGTTTTTTTCCTCCTAATCGAATTCTTGCAAAATGCTGAACTATTTTAGCTGAAATTTTCCAAAAACATTTCAGCCTGAAGGCAGCCAGCCAGCCTGGGGAAAAAGGAGTAGTGTCTGGCAGAGTTATCAGTAATTAGAGGCAAAGTCTTAGAAAAACAAGGAGTGTGTTAATGATAGATCCCAGCTCTCCCTTCAGACAGGCAGCACCTGAAACAGAGCTGTCCTGGGGCACCTGAAAGGAGGAATGGGTGATGGATGATGGATG
>NC_031771.1:66044228-66056919 GCF_001522545.3 Parus major
TGATGGATGGATGGATGGATGATGGATGGATCAAAATGGGAAAAGAAAAAAAAGCAGAGGAGCCCATTTTCCACTCAGACAAAGGGCATGATACCTTCATGTGCTCCAGATAAAGTCCTACAAGCACAACCTTGGTCAGAGAAGATCCTCTCAGCCCCATCTCTGTACCATCAGTTGTCATCTCACTGGGAGAAAAGACAGAGATGCAAACTAACCCAGTTCTGAGTTTTCTGAAATCTACAGGAGCCTTTGGTGTTCTCCAGACTGTCAGCAGTTCCTGGGGCACCAGGATTCCCAGAGGTGATGTTCTCTCTGAGCTGTGAACAGACCCACAGGGAAATCACACCTGGACCATGGAAAATGTCATCCTCAGCAGAACACAGGTCACTTCCTGAAATATGAGTGATGTTTTGGGACATAGCAAAGGTACAGCACAAACAAATTAATTCCACAAACAAAGCTTGCTCCAAATCAGCAAAGCAGCTCTCTTTACTCAGGATCATCACATATAAGCCCCCATGAAGAGGTGAGGTCATGAAAACCCTCACCAGGATGTACATCCCAAATGTCACGGACTGACCTGGGGTTTCCAGCCAGCTCAGCCACTGAACACATGTGAGAACATCACTGAACACATGAGAACATCACTGCAGAGCTCTGCTCTCGCTCAGGACAGTGGGAAATGCAGCAGGAGATGTAATCCAAAGACAGGCAGCTGGAGGGAAGCAGATTTCCATCAAAACCACAGAACGTCGGAACTGCAGAGGCAGCAAAAGCTGTGAGCAACCTGAAACCCTGCTCTGGCCAAGAATATTTACATCTCATTTGGGATCAGCAGCACGGACAGGCCAGCACGTTCAGGCCTCTGGAACACTGACTCAGGAATTTTTGGCATGTTAAACTATCTCTTCTGGGATTGTTTTTTGGTCTGTTTTCTTGCTTTTGAACCATCTTTTCAGGCTCCTCTGTGCAGCTGAAGGAACCAGGCATTTTTGTTGCATGAAGATCCATTCCTGCAGTATTTCTGTGGACACTCACAAGTCAGGGTGATAAGAAAAAGCATCATGGATCTCAGCTAACACATTATATGAATTCTTGGCACATAGTTCTGAATTAGTTGCTGTGATAATTTCTTTATTAATTTATGTTATTACTTTGGCCCCTATGGACCACGATTACATTGTGCAAGATGCAATGCAACAAAAATACAGTTTATTGTGCAAAGAAATGGATTTCCACCACATTTTTAAGCTGTCTTTCAAGTTTGCAGAAAACTTCAAGAACTGAGTGAGGTTTCAAACCTTTGTACTCTTGGACAGGGGAGTGATACAGAAGCAGGGTCAGGATCCAAAGGGATATTTGACAGCATTTTTATGCAAAGTTAGGTTGGATGGAGCTTGGAGCAACCTGTTCAAGTGGAAGGTGTCCCTGCCCATGGCAGGGGTGTGGGGACTCTTTATCCATACAGATTCTATCCAGACAGATTATCCATAAGATCCCTTCCAAACCAAACCATTCTGGAATTCTGCGGTCAATCCCATCCCTTCTTCCCCCACCTCCTGGATCCCTCTCCATCAGTGGGTGAACAGAGGGGAGGAAAGTTGTAGCTGGGACAGCTGTGTCCATCCCAGCAGGAAATCCTGCTGTGAGAAGGGACTGGCTGGGAGAGGAAGGCAGGGAAAATGAGACTCTCAGCATCCAAAGCAAATATCCTGTGCCAGCCTCATCACAGGCCCTGTGACGCTCATGTCCTCACCAGGCTCCTGAGATTTGGCTCAGGGCTCCATTTCAGGTCCTGCTTTAAATATACATAAATATATATAAAAATTTGCTTTAGAGCTCCCTTCTGTGGTTATCTCTTTTCTGTGCCCTTCCTCCTGCCATTCTCCCTCCCCAGGGAATGGTCACAGCCCCAAGGCTGCCAGAGCTCAAGGACAATTTGGACACTGCTCTCAGGCACAGCGTGGGATTTTTGGGGTTGCCAAAGGTGAGCTGGACTCAATGATCCTTGTGGGTCCTGGCCAGCTCAGGGTATTCCATGATTTGGAAGTCACCACTTTTACCAGCTCATCTCCCACACAAGCCATCCTGGGACCTTTTTCTGGTCCTATATCCCTCACTGAAGAGGAAAGAAGGGTCTTTTCTGTCCTTCCCAACGCTACACAACCTCCACACAGCTGCAGTAGTTTCGACTCAAGAACATTTTGATGATGGGGCTGAAGTAAAAGGCGGTGATGCCGAGAACACGACCTACAAAAATTTCCCAGAGATGGGATCTTGCATTCACACCCAACAGGACTCTTCATTCCAGGTGTTCCCAAGGAATTTATGTGAATGAGTGGAGGTAGCAGGCTGCCCCCAAATCCACCCATCCTCGGAGGGCCAGACCCAAGGCATGAAGCCCATGAAGGAGCTTTGTCTCACTGACAAAAAATACAAAGAGAAAACACAAAAAGAAACAAAACAAAACAAAAAAAAAAAATACAAATACAAAAAAAAAGTTTACAAAGCTCACTGGGAGTGGACACCAAGCCCTTTTCCAGCAAGAAGAGCTCCCCCCCAACCCTTGCTAGGGGTGAAGGAAAGGGGAACATCCATGAATGTCCTTCCCAACCCAACACTCCAGCCCCCCAGAGCCCCAAGTCCTGCCTGGTCTCCAGACCAGCGCTCCTGTGCTTCTGGGTACAGCCACTAGAGGATGGCAGTGTCCCAGGCCACGCTGGGAATCACCAAATCCTGCTCTGGAAACAGCACCGACATCCCATCAGTGCCAGGGCCCCAAAAATATCCACCCCGAGTCACTCCAGTCCAAATCGCAAGCTGGAAGTTCCCTCAGCTCTGCTTTGCTTCCCAAGGAAAGGCAGGCCCTTTGGAGACTGGGATTTTACAGGGGATCAGCCCCCACATGTTTCCTGGTCCCCTTGGGACACACTGGGTGATTTTGAAGTGTACCTGGTGTATTTCCAGATCTCACTGTGTCTCCTCTCCAGTTTCTGTGACCATGAGATGATCAGAGCCCTGTTATCAGGGAGATCCTCCTTGGTTTTCCTGCATCCACCATCAGATGTTCTGACCTCTGGGGTCTCCATGGGATCATGATTTCCAGCAAAAAGCAAAGCCTGATGAGCCAAGGAGATGGAGGCAGCCCAGCAGCTCAACCCCAGCATCCCCCCAGCACACCTTCGAGGGGATTTTCAAAGCAAATATCTAGAAATGATGAATGCCAAGTAGAAGCCCAATTTATGCCAAAAATATCCTGTCTGAGCCACAGCTTGAAGGAATATTTCCCCTCCTGAGGAAGCGTAACAGCCAAGCTGAGCTGCAGAATGAGATGAGCTTAGAACAAGAGCTCGTTGGGGAATAAAACATCATTAGTTTTATCAAAATAAGATCATGGATATGAGTGTGATGAGAATTGAGGCTGCCTCGTTCACGGCTGTCCATCACCCTGCTGCAGCAGAGATCCTCAACAATCCACTGGGAATCCACCTCCCTGCTTCCCTGGGGCTGAATTCTGCCCTGTGGGGTTTGGAGTGTTTTGCTCCAAGCAGAGAAGAAAATCTCCATTTCTTAATGGGTTTGAGCAAAGCAACCGGGACATCAGGAAGAATTCATTATCTCAGTATGCAAATCAGTCTCAGTATGCAAATAGGCTGGATTTGCTCATGTCTCCTTGAGTGAATATTGGCAGTGATGGTGGCATCTTCTCACAGGTCACCTGTGGCTTTCCTGTTCCCTCCCACGAAGATTCCAAGTGCATCCCACCCTGCCTGGAGGGTCTGCTGGGCTGGCCCCAGCACACCAAGGGTTCTCTTGGGCTGAGGAGCCCAAAATGGAACATGGTCTCCAGGCTTGGACTTGCAGTGATCCCAGATCCTCTCTGCAGGTGTCCAGCCTGTCCCAGAATGTGACATCAGCCTCTGCTGAGCTTGAGCAGGGTCCTGTGGGCCTCATCCTCCTTCCTGCTGAATGCCCACCCTACTCCTCAAGTTTGGTGTTATCCACAAAATGCAAAGACCCATTGTTGCCTCTGGGAAATCCCAAGACAATCCTCAGGGGCTGGGAAAAAAGGAATAAAGCTCTTTGAATGTCCCACACATGTTGGGGACCATCTTCACAAACCATTGGCTGCTTTGGGGGCACTGGAGGGCTATGGTGGCACCCCTCCCTTCCCAAGATGTATCCCAATCCTGAGGAGGTGAACCTGGTGGCACAGAATCCTTCCACAGCATCCCTGAAACACTTTTCCTCTGCTAATTAAAGTCTCTGACATCAGCGTTTTGATTCCAAGCAGTTGCATAACACCTGGAGGTGGCCAGGGCTGTGCGCCGCATCGAGGGCAGGGATGGAAATAGATCCCCCAAATCCCAGCTCCCTCCTTGCTGCCGTGCCTCCATCCTGGCATGGGCACAGGTGGGAGGGATGGCCCTTGGGAAGAGCTTGTTCCTCCCATAGGAAGGTGGTAGCAGAAGCACTGGCCTCCCACCCTGCGGTGCCTTCAGAGGGGTCCCCAGCTTGGTGTCCCCTCCACCCTCTCCTGGACCATCCAGACGAGCATCCAGACCCCTTTTCTCTCCAGTGGGAATTTCCATGTGGTGGCTCAGCTTTCCCCCACCCAAACAGAGTTATTAAAAGGCACTGCAAGACCTGAGCTCCATCCAGCAAATTCCTCCAGTGCCAGGGGTAGGTTTTCACCAGGGTCTGGGCTGAAGTCTCAGAGCTGGAGCCAAGTCCAGCTGAGTCAAGGTTCCTGACCAGCTTGCCAGCTGGATGTAGTGTGCCCCACTTTTATGGGAAAGGCACCCAGCCAGAGGCAGATGAAGCACAGTCCGGGTTGAGTGCTCCTCAGCCGTGCACAAAACAAGGCAAGGGATACGTGAACAGAGTCAGGAGCCTCCTCCCCGGACCAGCCTTCTCTGCAGATCACAAATAACCCCAGGGATGCCCAAAAATTCCTGCTGCCACATGGAAAAGCTGGTGGCTGGAAGGGCGTAATGAGCTCTCCTGGCCCTGCCTGGGACAGATCTTCTGCACCCAGGTTCAGGGTGTTGTTTGGCCAACAACTGAGCTCAACACCAACCCCAAAATTCTAAATTCCCAAGTTTTCTGGGTCAAGGCCACTCCCAAGGCCTTGGGACGACGTTGTGTTGAGTGCAGGTCTCCCAGCCCTGCTCTGCAGAGACAACAAAAATCCAAATCCTCTTCAGCTCAAGCCAAGGCTCTGGCCTTAGCCAGATTTTGGGGAGCTGCAATGTTTTCCAGAGCTTCCTGCTCTCTCCCCTTCCTTTGATGGTGTCCCACACATTTCCCATGGGAACTACCCCCTCTGTTCCCAAGGACAATGTGAAAAAGCATCACCCAGTGCCCTGAGAAAGACAACATGGCAAAGGCAGATGGCCCCAGGGAGAATAGGTCACCCCAGTGGGCTGTGCCTCAGTTTCCCCAGCTATCAAAAGAGGATTAATTCACTTCCAGGATGTCATGAGGCTCAGGAATAAACACACCTAGGGCAGGATCAAGCCTCACAAAGGCAGAAGCTTATCTCGACTGCTCCCAGCACTGCCCAGGAAGAGGAGATGTGGTGGAGCATCACCTCTCCAATTAGCAGGTGACAGGCAGGGACACCATGGGTGTGGACACATGAGGAGCTGGCTTTCCCTGTGCCAAGAAATTACCCCAATTACTGAGCCCTGATTGTTCCAGGTTCCCCATTTATCCAGAGAGTAAACACAGAGAGGATTTATGGGGAGAGAGCTGATGCCACACCTGCCCTATAAGACCTGCCACGTGCTGCTCTCCTGTCAGGCTGGGACAGGAGGTGAAGCCCTTTCCTATCACAGCTTCCATTTTGGGCTGGGATTTCTCATGATGGAGAGATGTTTGAGGAGGATTTCATAGCAAAATGGAGAAAATACTGTAAGCATAATCCTGTTTATGGAGCTCCAAGGCCACTCAAGAGCAAGGAAACTCCTCTCAAGGGTTTTAATCCATGTTACACATGGGGAAACTGAGGCATGGGGATGCAACTGGGCAAGAGGGCTCCTAGACATTGTTCCTCTGCAAGCACTGGGGGATTTTGGGGTGCAGGTGGGATCTTGTATCTTCCCTCGCTTTTTTGCCCAGCTGGTCTCAGACATCAATGTCTCCATCCACTCTGTCCTCGTACAACTGCCCTCAACACAGATCCAACAGAGGATCCCACCTTTCCCTCCTCACCCACTGCCTCCTCTACCTGCTTTCAGTCCAACAAAGAGCCAGCCTTCTTCCTTTCCAGGCTTGGGATCGCTCCCCACAGCACGGGCTGGCATCTGGGTTACTCTGCCCAGGCTCATATTGCAAAGCCAGCGCTGCTTCCCACCTGCTCAGCCTCAAAAATATCTGAGTGACACCAGTGCCAACTTCCCAAAAACCACCTGCTCCTCTCCATAGCTCCCAGGGCTGGGCAGCTTTGCAGGAGCACCACAGCTGTTGTCTCCACATGGGAAGTCCCTTCTCACCTCATTTCGGTGCCAGAGGGTGGTGGTGGCATGGGGAGCTGCAAACTCTCATTTGGGAGATAAATACAGACCCAGATACTCAGGGTGAGCATCTCATCATCCTGCTGCCATCACAGCACTGTGTTTTTCCAGGTGTTTAGTGGCTCAGTGTGGAAACCAAGAGAAAGAAACTCTTGGAAATGACCCATGGGCAGGATTCACTGACTCAACACGTTTGTGTAACCACAAGAGCTCCAAGAAAGGCCAAGACCTTGGCCAAAGAAATAAAGAACCCTTTGGAGGAAGGCTTAGAGAAGAGTCCTTTCAGGTGACTGCTGATGCATTCAGCATTTCCTTCTCCCAGCTCTCCCAACCAGGTTTGTCCGGCTCCCTGGGAAGGCTGGGCCGGCTCCCTGTGTTTACATCCCCGTGAGATGCTATCAGGAGCCGAGGCTCTGCCTGTACTTGCAGGAGGCAAATCCACATTCAGTGCAAAGGGTGGGGACTTTCCTCTCTCCCAAGTTAAAGACAACTCCAGAAGAGCTGCCTCGGTGTCTGCTCTCCTCAATGCACAGGCGTTTGATGACCACTTCCATGGATTTTCAGATGTGGAAGAGAGAGGTTAATCAGCACCTCTGGCTTGTGCCAAGTGCTAGCCAAGAGAACAGGGCTGGAGATGAGATTTCTGGCAGAGACTCCAGAGGATTTCTGTTTCATTAGGTTGTTTTTGTATTATTATCTATTTATCTTAGAAGTTCCTCACTCTGCACAAGGATTTGCCATCATGCAGGACCCACTCTTCCCATGGGGCAGGAGGTTGTGCTGAGCCCCAGATCCAACGTCCTCAGCTCCAAAAGCATTCAGCCATCAGATCTCTGGTCATCTCATTTGCTGGATGGTGGTCCTTTGTACCCAGAGACCTTTGATGCTGTCTATCCCATGAGCTCTCCTCTGAATCCTCCCAAATTACAGATTCAGGGAATCATGGAACGGTTTGGGATGGAAAGGACCTAAAAGATCATCTGTTTCCTCCATTTTTCACCTCCTGGGAAATTTTCCCCTCTTAAAAGATGTCCCTGGAGTTATCCAGGAGCCCTGTGGATGCTCCTGCAAGGTTTTTCCCAGCCTAATCTTAAATCAATCCTGACTTATCAAGTGTGGTCCCAAACAAAAGCAATCTGTGGAACACGTCTGAGGAAGGGACACTGTTCAATAAAGTTGGTCTGGACTCTCTTCTTCCCTTCATCCTGCTTTCTTTCCTAGACCTTTTCCTACTTTCACAAAAAAAAAAACCCAAATGAAACAAAAACCACAAAGAAAAAAATAAAAACAATCAAACAAAACAAGCAAAACAAAAAAAACACAACAAAAAAAATCCAGCTATTCCAAATAACCAAGTTTTTTTGTCCATCACTCCACCCTACAACTAAATCCATGTGTTAGAGGGAAGTGGCTGCTCCTGGTGAGGTGGGAATTGCCTTGTATTCCCAACACAGCCAGAGGGGAACAAAATCCCTGAAACTGCTGAGTCTTGGGAGGATGCCAGTGCCAGATCACTGGAGCTGTCAGCTCCAGCTCCTGCACAGTCTCCTGCCCAAGCACGCCCCAGAAATGTGCCTGGGATGGATCCCTCCTGCAAACTCCAAGTGATCCTGGACAGGATATTCCTAGCAAAAACTCAACCCAAGGGCTGGCAGAGCTCTGGGACGAGACAGTGAGTGTGTGTGTGTCTGTCTGAGCCTGCAAGGGACAGCTTGGACCCATTCCCAGTTTGGAGCATTCCTGTCTCTCTGTGGCTGATGTTCTCCAGATGTTTTGTATTGCAGCCTCATGTGGAAACCCTCTGGCCCCAGGGCTGAATCCTGCTCAGCCCTCCACGTTAGACCCGGCAGAGAAGGGAAGGAGAGGGATTTTACATCGCTCTATCCACATCATTTATTATACTTAAAGCATGAATCAACCCTGGGATGCACCACAGCTGCCCCAAAAGTGCCTATTCCCATGCCTGCTCATCCTTTTGAACTCTTTTTTTTCCCAAGGAAACACCAGATGCGTGATCACCCCCTCTCCACAAGCCCATCAAGGACTGTAAAGCAGAAAGATACAGATACAACCTCTGGCTTAGGAAGTCCTGAAGCAGCAAATAGCCGGAAACTGAGAGAATATAATGTGGAAAGCATTCCCCAGGCTTGGCCCTCGCCTTGCATTCCTGCAGAGCAGCTCCCCCAGTCCCAGCCAGGGGATGGATACCAGCAGAGCTGGACCCTGGCTCGTTCCTTGTCCATTTCTGGTGGATTTTGTTGAACCCAAGGAGCCAGCTGGTTTCACTCCCTGCCTGTGTCTCTGACGGGTGGGAGGAGGTGTTGGTGCACTCCTAAGGGATAAGGGGGAATCTGGTTACCCTCCCTCAAGTCTTGGCTCTGGTTTGGCCCCTGAGGTGACATTCTAATGTGCCATCCCCAGCAGGGACACGGGTTTGGATGCAGTGGGACATCCCATTCCCATGCACCAGTCACCACACAGCCGATGGACACCGTGTCTCCAACAAACTGCTTGACTTCCCGTTAGGAAACTTCCTCATCTACTATTAACAGATATTTTGAGACACCCCTCCTTTATCCATCTCCCTCCTCATTCCTCCACACTCCATACACCACTGAGGCTCAGAGCAATCCTGCCTTCCACCCTCTGCAATCTTCCCATGGCTGGGGCTGCTTCCACCTGAGCCCACTTTTCCATTTGCCACCCATCCTCTGCTCTTTCCTGCAAGTCCATCCTTGTGCCAGTGCTGGCTCCTGCCAGGACAAGGGCACTCAGCCTCAGTGAAGGTCTTTTTCCCAGAGCTGGAGGGTGCAGGCAGAGCTCAGTGGTGTTCATGGGGTGAGGGAGGGTCTGACTGCCTGACGGGAATTCCCAACTTCTTCCTCGCCTCTCAGGAACCACCTGCATCCTCCAGCAAATGCTCCCTGCTCCAGAAGAAGCTTGAAAAGTTTTCCTGACCCCAGTGGTAGGAAAATCCTCATGGCAATCAGCTCTCCATCCTGACAGTGCTGAGCCCAGCTCCAGGCTGTGCCAAACACCCCAAACTGCCAGGGACATTCCCAGCAGGATCAGTCCCAGCCCGTGGCTCTGAGCCCCCAGCCACATCTCCCCTAAGTGAAGCTTTCAGCATTGCCTGCTGATGTCCAGGTTGGTCATTTTTCCCTGGCCCATTTTTGGTCTGGGGCAGGAGCAGGAGGAAGAGGATGGATAAAGGTTGTGCTTTTTCATCTCCAAGCACCTGCAAACAGGCTCCAACCCAGTTTGCCTCCCAGCTTGGATGCAAGCAGTGATTAGCTGAATTCCCCTTTCCTACTGGGGCTGGCAGCATCCTGTGCTGCAGCCAAGCTCCTCAGAGCGTGATGAAGAGGAAGAGGAAGAGCTGCAGGGTTTTGGTTGCCACCCAGGAGCAACACCTGCTCCACTTGCTGAGCAGGGCATGATCCTCAGGGCAGGATCGCCCTGGGTGGATGCAAAGGCCAAGGAGGGAGGTGGGAGGTGGGTCAGCCTCGGGCAAACCCTGCCAAAGCAGTGTCACTGCTTGACTCACAAAGTCATTAATGAATCAAAGCTCCCGGGTAATTGTTGTTATGAGGAAGAGGAAGAGTCTGTTCTGCTCCACCCTGCTCTGCAATGGGCTGGCCAGGGGTAGAACCACCGTGGAAGGGGTGGAGAAGAGGTGTGAGAAAGCAGGGCTGCACCCTCAGCACCAGCTGAGCAAGGCCAGGGCAGCAGGGAGGGGGCGAGGGAGGCTCCCCACGTCCCCTTCAGAGGCAGAGATGGGATGGGCACACGCTGATATTTATAGAATCATAAAATGGTTAAGGTTGGGAAAGCACTCTGAGATCATCCAGCCCAATCCCCTTGGCTGAGAGGGGACAGGGTCACTCTCGGAGCAGCTGGCACCCCAGAGACCTCATGTCAAAGGAGGGGAGACAAGGAATGGGAGAGCAAGCAGTCAGGATGGATGAAAAAGGGGAAAAGAACCAGAAGAGTGAAAAACCAGAAGACTGAAGTGGGTATTTTTCCAGTGAGGCACTGTCCAGGACCTGGCAGTGCTATGCCATGGCCACTGGGACCAAGGAAGGGGATGATCTGCAGGAATCTGAGTGTTCCTCTGCCCCCCAGGTCTCCCATCCACAACTCCTCTATGACTGGCTTGGCCAGGCTGGTGATGCTGAAGGTCCCCTTGACCACAAAAGAAAAAACGTGGGGGTAGATCAGAGAATCATGGAATCATTAAGGTTAGAAAAGCCCTCTAAGATCATCCAGTCCAACCACTCCCCCAGCACTGCCAATCCCACCACTGACCCATGTCCCCAGGTGCCACATCCACATGGCTTTTAAATTCCTCCAGGGATGGGGACTCCACCACTGCCCTGGGGACCTCTCAGAGCTTGACCACCCTTCCAGAGAAGTTTTCAGAGGAGTAGGAGATCCTGACAGGCTGTGGGAGGCAGTGACAGGGCTGCTGCCACCACTCCAGCCTGCACCTACTTTCCAGGGACACTCCAGTCCTATCCCTGCACTTGTCACCCCATTTGAATTGGGGTGACAACAGATCTGCCATGGTGTTTGCAGTCCAGCACTGCCAGACAGGAGTTAGAGGAGAAAGGAGACATCTTCCACCTTCCCATGGGACAGACCCACCCTCCCTTATCACCCCATCTCCGTAAGGTCCAGGCATGCAGCCGGGCTGGATCATGAGTGCCTTCACTCATGGAGGAGGAAAACCAGGATTTTCTCATAATCCGTGGTCAGGGAGGGAATCACACACATCCCCACACCCCCAATTAGCTGAATTTGGGTGCCCCCATCCCACATCCTCCCACTGCCAGCACGCAGGCAGGAAGGACTCTGCCCATCCAGCCTTCCCCTTCCACTGAGGGGGACTTTCTTGGCCATGTCCCCATGCAGGCAACAAAGGGAAACTGAGGCAGGGAGGGTGGTGCACCACAGGAGCTGCTCTGTAACTGGCAGTAGATCCTGGGCATAATGCAAATTCCTGTGCCAGCACTGAAATCACAACAGACACCCTGCCTTGCCCATGCCCATAAGGTCGTGGGACCCTTTTTGGGTGTTTTTTATTTTCTCTCACCCAGAGAAAGAGGCTGGACATGCCCCAGCTGTGTGTGCTGGCAGCCCAGAAAGCCCCCATGTGCCCCAGGCTGATCCCCCAGCGTGGGCAGCAGGGGAGGGGGTGGGATTTTGCTCCTCTGCCCTGCTCAGGTGAGACCCCACCCTGCAGAGCTGCCTCCAGCCCTGGGACCCCCAACATCAGAAGGACTTGGAGCTGCTGGAGCCAGTCTAGAGGAGGCCACAGAGCTGCTCCAAAGGCTGGAGCCCCTCTGCTCTGGAGCCAGGTTGGGAGAGCTGGGGATGCTCACCTGAAGAAGGGAAGGCTCCACAGCCCAACCCAGGACCTAAAGGGGCTCCAGGAGAGGGACTTGTGACAAGAGTCTGCACTTTTCTCACCAGGAAAAAGGGGAATGGCTTCACGATGACAGAAGACAGGGTTAGATGGATCTTGGGAAGAAATTCTTCCCTGTTAGTGTGGCACAGGTTTTCCAGAGAAGCTGTGGCTGCCCCACCTCTGCAAGTGTCCAAGGTCAGGTCGGGAACAATTCGATCTGGTGGAAGCTGTCCCTGACCATGGCAGGGGAGTTGGAACAAGATGAGCTTTAAGGTCCCTTCCCACCCGAACAATTCCATGACTCCGTGCCAAGGACAAGGCTCGCAGCACTCCCTCCCCTCCAGCTGCAGCTCCAGGCTGTGCCCCGGAGTGCCCAGCGCCAGCCCGTGTGGGAGGAACGGCAGAACTCGATTTCCGAGTGCATTTGCTTCCCAAATCCGTCCCGTCAGTGCCGGCAGCGGCTCCGCAGTCTCTTCCCAACACCAGGACTCCCGGCTCCAGCATGCCCAAGCGAATCCCTCCCGTGCCGAGCGGGGATTCCCACAGCGGGAATAAGGCTTCACCCAGTGAAAACATCCGGCGGATCGGCTTCCTGCCTCATCGCTCAGGAATCCCGGGGTCAGGGCCGCCGAGTCCTCCCACGGCAGGGAGCATCAGGCCGGGAGCACGGGATGCGCATCTCAGCGTTCGTGCTGTCACAGCACCTCTGTATCCCTGTGTCCCTGCTGTCACAGCACCCGGGATGCTCATCCCTGTGTCCCTG
>NC_031771.1:66057219-66104677 GCF_001522545.3 Parus major
CTGTCACAGCACCCGAGATCACCATGTCCAGCCATCCACACAGCGTGGAGAGGGAAGGAAGGGGAAGAAGATCAGCTTCCCTTGCACGTCCAGAACATCCTCGGACCAGCGCGTGACGGTGGCTCTGGGTGACATCCCAGCTCCAGGGTGATGTCATTTCTCCCACAAGTGAGGTCGTGTCCATGGGAAGGGACAGGGAAGGGGACAACGGGAGGGGTGCGGGCAGTGATGAGCAGAGTGAGACAGTGCCTACCCGCACACCACCCCCGGTGTGTGTCCTGTCCCCTGTGTCACCCCTCCTGCCACCCTGTCCTGTCACCAAGCCCTGTCATCCGCCTTCACCCTGTCCCTCCTGCCACGCCCTGTCCCCATCTGCACTCCCTGTCACCCCATCCTGTCCCCACTGCCATTTAATGTCCCCAGAGTCATCTCCTGTCTCCACAGCCCTTGTTCCCACAGTCACCCCGTATCCCCGCTACATCATCCCCTTTCCCCAGTGCCACCCTGTCCCCAGTATCACCCCCTGCCACCCCGTCACTTTAAGTCCTCACTACACCATCCCCACCTCCAGTGCCACGCTCTGCCCATCGTCACTGCATGTCCCCAATGTCTTCTCATGCCCCCACAGTCACTCCTTGCCCCCGTCGACCTTCCGTCACCTGTCTGTCCCATCCCATCTCCGTGTCACCTCCTTTCCCTGTCACCCCGTCAGCCCGTCACCCGCGTCACGCCCCATCACCTCTGTCAGACCCCTCCCCGTCTCCTTCCCCTGTCATTCCTTGTCACCTGTTTTCCTTGTCACTTCCCCGGATCCCATCCTGTCCCCGCGTCACCCCCGTCCCCCCTCCCCGCTGTCCCCTCCCGTCCCCTCGCCCCGCCCCGTCGGCGCTGTCGGGGCTGTGCGCATGCGCGGTGCTGGCGGGGAAGCCGTGCCCGGCTCCGGGCGGGGCGGGGCGGCTCCATCCGGGTCCTGCCCGGGCCGGGCGGTGCGGGCGGCGCGAGCCCCGGCGGGACAGCGCGGCGGCGGGTGAGTGCGGGGGGCGGGAGCCCCCTGGGGGGCCGGAGGACTGGAACCCCCCCGAGCGCCCATATGGGGGGCGGGGACCCCCCCCGGTACCCCCATGTGGGGTGAGACCCCTCCCTGTGCCTTGCTCTGTGGGGAAGGGACCCCTCTCCATCCCCCCCTGTGTGTCTGGGATCCCTCCCTGTGCGCCCCTCTGTGGGGCAGGGTCCGTCTTGCAGCTCCGCTTTGGGCAGGACTCTCCCTTCTGTGCCTTGTTCTGTAGGGAAGGGATCCTCTTCCAGCCCCCTGTGGGGTGGGACTTTTCCCTGTGCCTTGTTCTGTGTGGAAGGGACCCTCTGCCAACCCTTCTGTGCGGTGGGACGTCTCCCTGTGCCTTGTTCTGTAGGGAAGGGTTTCTCCTCCATCCCCTCTTTGGGCTGTACCCTGTCTCTGTGCCTCGTTCAATGGGACAGGGTCTGTTTTCCAGCCCTCTGTGGGGCAGGACCCTCTCCCTGTGCCTTGTTCTGTGGGACAGGGCTCCCCCTCCATGCTCCCTGTGGGGCAGGGGTACCCCCTCCTCAGCAGCTGCCATGGGGGACAGGGTCCTTCTGTCTCTGCTCCGCGGTCCCCTGTGGGGCAGGGACCTCCACAGGGCAATGGAGCAGCCCCCGCGTCCCTGCAGACCCCTAAGGGGACACTCAGGGGATCTGGGCTGTGCTTTTGGGGTGTCTGGCAGCGCTGTAGGGCTGCCATAAGGTCCCGCTTGTGGGGCAGAGGGGACAGAGCAGAGGCTGGAGGCACGGACTGCATCACCCCGGAGGGGTGGAGGAGGGGGCTGGGGCGGCACAAAGGGACAAGGGGCATGTCCCCACCCAGCGCCCATCCTGCCTGGACCCCGCTGATGAGGGGGAGCTCCTGGGGGTCCCATCCCACGCTCGGCTTAGGGTCTCCCCTGATGAGGGAGAGTTCTTGGGGGTCCCATCCCACGCTCGGCTCAGGGTCCCCGGGTCACCTCTGTTCCCGGTAGCCGCTGGCTTGGAGTCAGACACGTCCCCTTGCTTTCCTGGGGCCGAGACAGGACGCTGCGGGTTTCTTCTGCTTTAAAAGAAAACCCAAAAAAACCCCAAAAAACAAACCACCCAGAAATGGGAAAAGCTGCTTTTTTGGAGTTACACTGGGCTGCTGTTCTGCCCTGCCGGCACGTCCATACTCTCCCTGCATCCGCCGCTTTGGCAGGGGACGTGCGTGGGACCCTGGGGACTGGAAACCAACGGGTAAAAATGCACCTCCTGCGGTTTGGGGTTTTGGGTTTTTTTTTTTGTTTGTTCAGTTCAGCCTGTCTTTGTCTTCGCCGGGGCGCACGGAGAACACGCGTGGGTCTCGGGCACCCCACGAGCGGCGCCGGCTCCGTCGGATGTGCCAGCGTTTGCGTCTGGGGCTTGCTTCCCCCCTCCCGTGCACACCTTTGGCAGGAGGCTGGGATGACATCTTGCTCTGGCACGCTCCTCGCCTTTGATCTCGAGTTTCCTGCCATGGATAACGTGTTCGGCAACACGCGAGCTCGGCTCCGCAGCTGCCGGGGAGGGCGATGCGGGTGCCTCCTCCTCCTCCTCCTCCTCGTCGTCCCGGTTTTCCCCAGCTGGCTCCTGCCTACAGCTCCCGGCTTTCCTTTGTTTTGGGTGCCGCCAGGACGGGCTCTCGCAGCCCGAGGATGCTCTGAACGGAGCAAAGCCAAGCACAAAAAGACACCACCCCCCCGCCCCAGTCCCTTTGTTTCCAGGCGTTTGCGGGCTCAGCTGGTTTTTACACGGTGGCGTTTTGTGTGCCCAGGCAGATAAGCCGGCTACTCAATGTTTCTTTTTTTTTTCTTTATTTTTTTTTTTTTTTACCCTATTCTGAGTTATTTTGGGTGCTTTAGTTTGCAGGGAGCACATCCCAGCTTCAGGCTGTGCAGGAGGGATGCAGCAGCTTCCTGGGAACGGGGTGAATTTGCCAGAAGCATAACTGGAACATCTCGTGGTTGTCCTCTGGTGTCCTCCTTGCATCTCCTCGGGTGAGCAGAGCCATAAGCTCTCAGCACCACACTGAAATCTGGGATCACCAGCCCTTCTCCTGGGAGAACTCTGACCCTGGTTTGCAAGACCCACTGGCAGCAGCAGCTTTGGGGACAGAGGAAGGTGAACAAAACCCAGGCCTGTGCTCAGCAGTGATGGCTGAAATCAGCCTTCTTTTAAAAGATATCCTTGACTTTACAGAAAGCAAAATACAAGTTCTAATATTATTATCATCATTATTTTTTAGATTCCTACTGCTGTTTCATTTCCCTCAGGTGTTGGGTTTAATAGCCAAACCAATCACCTGAATTCATTTGAATGCTATTTTTTTTTTGCACGACAGATGTACACAAAGCACGTTAAGCGTGTCAAACAGCCCCTGAGTAAATCATGTTGTTTGCTCTATTACTTTATTCATACAGGTTTGATGCTCCAGCTGATGCATTTGGAGTGCCGTGCCATCTGGAGCAAAAATTAAATACGAATTTGGCCCCTGGCCTGGAAAAATAACAACCCTGTGCCCCACTAATAATCACCAGTGGAAGTATAGAGCCCTTGACAGAAGAACTGCTTGGGGGCAATGTGTAAGGAGCCCAAAATGCGCTAATTGAGGTATTTAAAACATATTAAAAAAGGGAAAATAAGTGCTTCCACCCCCACATGCCTGAAGCAGGCAGGAGCAGTGATGTGGTCCCGTTACCAGGTCACGGGGCTGATACTGGCAGATGACAGTCCTGATCCTGAGTGGGTGGAGGTGTGTGTGGTGGTGATTTCCCACATGTCCCAGCCTTGCTGCTGTAGGAAATCCCCTCCACAACCTCCCACAACCTCTGTTCCACCACTGCTTGGCTCAGGTTTGCTAATTTTATCCCTGTTCACCAAGGCTGGGTTGGACACCCCAGGTCTGCTGCTTGGGTTGCTGGCATTGCTGTTTGGTCAAAGGCTGTCTCAGATTTGGGGAGAACCAGATGTGGAGGTGGGTCAGCCCTGCTGGAACTTACTGCTTGTGCCTCCCAGGCTCAGATCCAGTCGCCTCCAGGTGTGATTAGAGATAACTGTGATGGACCAGCTGTGAAGGACACCTTTGGGTCAGCGTGCTCTGAGTGTTGTGGGCTCTGTTGGACCTTCAGATGAGGAATACTGTGTGCCACATGGGAAATCAGGTGATGGCTGCTGGTTGCTACCACTGCTCTTGGCTGGAGAGGCCTGTCCTTGGGGAGAGGCATGTGATGGGGTGGAGGAGGATTCCATGGCAAGGAAGCAGCAGAGCTGCTCAGGACTGTGGAGCTGAACCAAGCCTGGAGGTTCTACCCAAGAACAGCCAATTTCCAGCTGCTTTCCTGGACTAAATGATGTGTGGGATTACAGGCGGACACCCGGCTTTGCTAGGAGGGCTTTTGTGCTTCTGGATCATCTCTCCAGGTGTTCCCCCTTGGGTCACCCCTCCCAGTGACCTGCTGCCACCTCCACTTGGGCTGTGTGGCAGAAGACATGTTTTGAGTGATTCAAAGCCATAAAACAACACGTGGACGTGGAAAAGGTGGAGAGAGGCACAGCTGGTGCTCATCTCCTGTTCCCACCACCTGCGCCTGGAGCCTCCTGCCTTGGGATGACATGGCTGAGATGCGGTCCTCCCCCACCGTGCCAGACTCCTGCTGCACAGTAAAAACAAACAACCCCATCCTTTGGGCTGTGGCAGGAGGTACAGATCCTTCTGGTGGTCCTCAGCCAGTTTGGACCATTGGTGTGGAAGCCCGGAGGGTGTTTTTTGAGGTTGAAGCTCCCCCGTTGGTGTGGTCGAGCTGGGTTTGTTTGTTTTTGTTCCTGCAATCATTCTCCTTAAAGCTGAGTGTTGTTGACACAAGATAAGATCGGCCAGTCACAGCCATCTCCTCCTCCCCTGTCGCTGTTGCCCTGGAACGGCTCAGACTCAGGTCAGGAGTGGCTGTCCTGGTGTCCCCACCCCGAGTCGCTGACAGGGCTGTAAAGCGGCATCAGTGATGATGTGATACGGGGCTTAACTGCAAGTGAGCCCAGTCATCGCCTGAGCCCGGCGAGTGCCGCTCACTGGGATGAGAAATGCCAGCGATCCCATGGAAAACGAGCTTCAGGACAGCATCCAAACCCACGTGGTTTTGCTACAGCCATGGGCAGTGGTGATTTTCTTCCTGACCTGAAGGATGGGAAAGCCTTGACATTGACAGTGGGCTGGAGCAGGGCCTGTTCCTCTGTTCTGGGATGCAGTGGTCCCTGCTGGAGATGGAGCTGCATCATTTTTGGGTGCTGTTCCTTCTGGAGCAGTAACATGGACAATGTGTCATTTTTCTACCTGTCTGGCATGTTTGAATTCCATCAAAGAATAGAAAAACAATCCTAAAGGGTTCCAACCACATGTGGAGGGCTCCTGCATCCTGCTCATGAACAGTTGTGGTGCTGAAGGGATGGTGGGAGGAGATGAGCCCAAGCCTAATACCAGTGTGTGGATGGGCAGCAGCAGCTCATGGACCAAATTAGCTGGAAGCAGCTGGCTCAATGTAGCCAAAGACTGTGAGGTCTCAGGTTGCTCCAGTGCCAGAGCAACAGCTGGATCAGGCTGTGGAAAAAGCAGAGACAACCAAGAAGCAGGGAGGACAGGGTGGCAGGAAGCCTAGGCAGGGACGTCTTGCTTTCTCTGCTCCAGCTTCAGGACTGTGAGTGTGAGAAGCAAGCAGGAATGATTTCTCCAGGCTTATTTTGGCTTTAGTTTTGTTTTGGGCGGGTTTGCAGGACAGCAGGACTGCTGACAGCTGGGGTTCTGGCTCCGAGGGGGAAAAGGATCTTTGCATGGGATAGTCCTGGAGGCCCACCCCAATGTTTGAGGGACAGTGTGCTAGCCAGATTCTTCAGTGTGCTGTCTCCATGGAGGCAGGGGATGGAGATCCATGTGGCAGCACAGCCATAAGGGTTATTGATGTGTTGGAAACCATGAAAGCCCTGAGAATGGTCATGCAGGATGACCAAGAATGAGACTTCTCCAAGAAGGTGGTGGGATTGATAACCCAACTGAAGTGCAGCTGCACCAATGCCCACTGCATGGTCACCAACAGGAGAAGGAGCTGGAAGCCACTGTGCATCAGGAAAGCTGTGACATCATTGCCAGCACAGAGTCATGTGGGATGACTCAAACAAATGGATTGCTGCAATGGATGGGGATAACTTTCCATGATTTACCAGCAGCCCTGGCTAACTGGGAGGTCCCAGCTGACTGGAAGAGAACAAATGTGAAACACATCTACAAGAACGGCAGGAAGGAGGATTTTGGGAACTACAGGGCTGTCAGTCAGGTGACAGGAGCAGATAACCCAAGTGTCCTCATGCATCACCAACAGGGTAATCAGACGATCTGGGGCAGCCAGTGTGAGTTTGTGACAGGCAGGTCTTGCCTGACCAGCCTGATCTCCTTCCATGACAAGGTGACCTGCTTTGTTGGATGAGGGAGAGGCTGTGGGTGTGTCTGTCTGGACTTTGGCAAGGCCTTTGACTCCACATTTTCGTGGAAGGGGCTGGAGTCACCATCCCTGGAGGGATTTAAAAGCAGTGTAGAAGTGGCACTTGGGGACATGGGTTAGTAGAGCCCTTGGCAGTGCTGGGTTAGCAGTTGGACTTGGTGGCCTTAGAGGGCTTTTCCAACCTGAATGATTCCATGATTCTGTGATTTTATTATCCCCTCAGAGGATTAATCCCGCCGCTAATGCAGCTTTTCACTCGCAAAGCGCTTTAGAGGAAGTCGCGCCAGGAGAGCGCTTGGAGAGAGAAACTGAAAGTGCTGAGCAGGAGGCAGCTGCCCTCCTGATTCCAGCCCTCCTGATTCCAGCCCTCCTGATTCCAGCCCTTCTGATTCCAGCCCTCCCTCTGTTGCTCTCCCATCCTGTGCAGTGGAACTGGGTTTCCCAGCTTCTTGGCTAACTGGAGTATTTTGGGGAAAATAGGAGAGCTCCGTAGCTGTGCAGCTTCCCAGGTGTGGAACCAGGGCATTTCAGCTCTCCCATCGGTCCATTGAAATCCAGGAGGAGCAGCCCAGCAGGTAAGAAAGTGGCTGAAGCCAAATGACCCATCCAGACTGGGTGGGGAGGGATCAGAGTCTTCAAGCCAACTTCAGCTACAACAAATCCACCCGAGTGGATCGTGCCTCCCGCTGACCAGGGCTCTCGGAATTAAATCGCATTCGCCGGGGTATTGTAAGGATCGAGTTAAACTTCTTTCCACAAAGAGCTTTGTCCCGAGCAGGCAGATATTTCCAGGCAGATATTTCCTCGTTGCTTTAACAACTCCCATTTTCTTATTGTTCCCTCTAAAAACTGGGCTTCCCCCGAGGCGATTTCCTGGCTCTGTTCAAAGGCAGCTGCGGGGTTGGGGATTTTCTTTCGCTTTTTAGTTGAGAAGTTTTGGATGACAACTCGGTGTTTTGCTCTCTTGGCGAGTGAGATAAAAGATAAGGCTTTTGGAGGCTGTGGCAGTGGTGGCCGTCTGAAGTGGGATGGGATTGTGTGGTGGTGGTGGTTTGAGGGCTGAATAAATTGGGATGAGCTGGCTGGAGCCTGTCTGGTGGTGCTTGTGTGGGTTGGGTGTCTTTCAGCTCAGCCCTGCACCCCAGTCTTGCTTGGCATTCACACCAAAACACCCTCACTGTTGTGCTGAGCATTATTTGGGGGTGGCACTTTGGGAGTAAAAGCAGGAAAAATGGATCATTTTCTCAGCTGTGGCTTTGCCTGAGTAATGCTGAATTGTCCTGAGTTTCTGACCGTTCTTGGGGCTTCCTCTTTGTATCTTCCTTCTGCTGAAGCATCTTCCCCATGGAGCTGCCAGTGATGCAGCAGGAGGAGCAGGTCAAGGAGGTGATGGGAAAGACCTGGGATGTGTTGCAGCCAGGTGAGAGGGATGGAGCTGGAGACAAGCCTGACATCAGGTGCTTTATTCCAGCCTTGGACACTAAAGCTGGGAGCAGGAGTGTTGCAGGGAGTTAGGAGATGGGACTGCATGGAAACAGTGGGTGTTTTCCTAAAGCCAAGCAAGTACTTGTGCCTAAAGACTAAAAATGATATTGTTATAAATGATTAGCCAATTTGATTAATAAAAAGAAGAAATTTATTCTATAATGAAATTACAATCATAAAAGGAAACCATAAGCAAAAATGAGTTCAGTGCTGTGCCAGGCGAACGGCACCGGGTGATACAGGGAGGAGGCTACTGCAGCACTTCCCCACCATGCTTCACAAACTGCACCTGTCCCAAGGTGCTTTTTGTATGTTTTCAGGCTCTTTGGGGGTCCTTTGGAATACACTGCTTGCAGACAAATATTCATGCTGGTTTTGGGTGTCTATGTTGTAGTTTCGTTGGGTTTCTTGGAAATACACTTCTTGCAGGTGAATATTTATGAATGCATCTCGTTACAATCTTATCGGACAGAGGTTTCTTGGAAATATGCCCCTTGCAGATGAATATTCATGTTGGCATTGCTGCGTATCACTATATGGATAAACATCAGGGAAGGTTTACTGGAAATATGCTAGGGTTCTTGTCAGACAAGATTATAACTTCAGCACAAATTTATTCATGCTATGTATCACAATATGGTCCTGAAGAAAAATGGGCTGGAGAAGAGGTATTATGCTGCTGTCCAATCAGGCACCTCCAAAAGGAAGGTTTTTAAGACAAGCAGATGAAATTAAGGCCTTGTTCACACTGAGGTTGGAACTTGAGCCTCTTTCAGTTTCTTTTTTGGATGGAATTTAAAAGAGGAAAGAAGTAAGCGCTGACAAAAGTTTAGTTTCTTTCTTAGAAAACTTCTGTTTTCTAACAAAAATTGCTTCTCTTCGAAGGATCTCCTGAATCCTTTCTGCTTCCTTTAGGTTTGATCTATCTCAGCTATTGATGTTCTGAGCTGGAACACCCAACTTAGTAGCAAACTGCTTGATATCAAAACCCAGATTGCACATTGCCTGCTTCATCTTCTGAATCAAATAATTTATTCTTCAATATTATGAATCGCTCATGGTGAGGGTAGCAGGAGATCCCAGTCTGTTTCCATGAGGGTGCTGTGTTATATTTTCCTTATTAACCCACATCCTTGCCACAGAGCTGTGTGGATGAAGGCTGCTGCATAGCTGGGCACAACTTGGGTTTTGTTGCTCAGAGATTTTTCTCTTTTTTCTTATTATTAAAATGATGTTTTCCTAGACTAATGCAGAACAAGTCAGGTGGTTGGGACAGATTTGTTTTTAGCTGAAGAGTCCATTTCTATAAGAGTTAGAGCCCAAAGATGAGTTGTGAAGCCCTGGCAGGTTGCTTGCCCAGGATGGGATCCTGTCTTGAACCTACTGTGGATGGACTGATCAGGCTTCCCTTGGATACCCACATCATTCCAGACAACCCTCTGCAGCACTGAGCTGGAAATGCCCCTTTTCCACCCCAAAACCAGCCCCAATGCAGATTTCTCTGTGAGGACTCGCTGTGTGGCAGCCGTCTCTGCGGGCTGCTCCGTGCTTTTGTTTACATCTGGTAGAAAACTTCTTAAATTTCCTGGCAAGGGAGTAATTCTAATCCCTTTCAATGAGATCAACGGATTAGTGTCTCAGATGCTTATAAAATTGTGAGGATTAGCCAAGCCTCCCCCCCTATTCTTTCTGTGCCACGTAACATCATCGCTGCGTTTTAGAAGGGCATCTCTGTGCTGTTACCAAGAGCTGAAGCAATTTCTGGGAGCCTCTGCGAATCCAAGCGTTTAAAAACCATGTCTTCATCCTCTCCCTTGCTCCCTCTGGATTTTTGTGCAATTTTTAGGGTGTTTTTCTCTTTTCTTCCAGCATCCCTGGCACCCAACTGCGGTAGCTGTTCAAGCAGATACGTTGGGTTTGCGTGGCTTGGCTGCATTGCGGCACCCGTGCAGGTAAGTAGGGAGCTGAGCCCAAAGTTTTCCTTCACAGAGACTTGCAAATTCCCATCTTGAGAGGACCAGATCCCAAAAAAACGTGTTAATTCATGAGTTTGCCCCTCATTTCAAAGGATTTGGGCTTTTGTGGTCCATCCCCAGAGGGGAACGGCGCTTCTGGGCCGACGGGATGCTCTCACCCCAACTGTTGGGAGCAGGATGAACCTCCACACACCCACATTCCTGCATCCTCTTAATTACAACCTGCACTTTCATTAGGACTTGCTCCCTAAGCAGCTCACAGGGAGCTGTCAGGGAGGAGGGTTTAGTTCAAACCCTGTTGCCTCTCCCCTCAGGGCAGTTTTTAAACGCTTTTTCTCCCGGGTCGATGGCTGCGTGGTCGCTTGACCTGTTGGAGCACAGTGATCCCGAACTGTCGACTGGTAGGAGCTCGGAGCCAGGAATTCCTGGCCCTGACCCAGCAGAGTTTCAGAGGCGAGCTTTTAAATATATACAAAGACAAGCTCATAATTTCCACTCTACTAATGAGGCCACGGCGTTTTCATTGAAATGTGCCAATAGGCGCCGCGGTGGTGTTTTAGCAGCCTTGTACTGTGAATCCAAATGTGATTTAACATGGCAGCCCCCGTGGAGCCGAGGAAAACCAGCTTCTCCCACTGAATTTCAATGATGCTGCTCAGTGGCACTTCCCAAAAATCCCCTCGGTGGTGGGACCTCTCCTTGTGTTTCACCCCGACAAAGTTTTTACCCCCCACTTTGGTGAAGGTGGGAATGGGTTGAAAGGGGATATTTAGATAGGGAAAGTCTTAATTTAAAGCTTGGGTTTAACAGATGTGTGACTGGCTGGTGTGAGGTGGAGATTTAACAACCGGGCTGGCCAGAACTATCATTAAATTGTAGTAAAAAAAATGGAACATGAGGGCTCCAGACATCATGTTTTCGCTTGACCTTTAAAAAGCCACTCAAAGCTTCCAGCCTGCTCGTTGCTAAGCCACCTCCTTAGTGCCACTCATATATTTTCCCTTCTAGTAGGCGATTCGGCACCCAGGAATTTGTGGAGATCCAACAGTAAACTGTTACACTCCTGAAATTCCCACTGCTGGTTTTTAGCTTTGTAGCCGTGAAGCACTCGGAAAATATTTAGCAGGTTTTGTTCAGTCAGCTGCAAGAAAAATGTAAATTTCAAGTAACTCTCACAAAAGGTGTTTGGTTTGGTTTGCTTTTTTTTTTCTTTTAACAAGTTCTGCATCAGCAGCACAGGTGTAAATTGGGGTTTTGCTTATTTAGGGCTCAGTTTACAGTTTTTACAGGAACCCCTGTAAGAGGCAGCATCCCTGAGCAAAGGAGAGGTGTGGGCAGGTGATGTTGAAAATTTACACCTTGTTGTCCATCACCTCCTGGTTACAGACCCCTGGGGCATGGGTACACCTGGATTTTAGAATCACAGAATCATGGAATGGTTCAAGACCATTTCATTCCACTAGACCAGGTTACTCCAACCTGGCCTTGAACATTTCCAGGGATAGGCAAGCCACATAAACAACCTGTGCCAGTGCTTCACTAAGGTCCCTTCATTTTCTGCATCTCACTTAAGGACACATCACAATTCCAGAATAGGGAAGAAGGATGATACCCTGTGGCATCACCCTCAGTGCTGAGACTCTGTGACAGAGGAGGAGATGCATTTGTTGGTTGGTGAATGTTTCTCTCCAAGCACCTCACTTGGCTGTGCAAGTCTGGCTGTGGAAAAGTTCCATTTTCCATTTCCAACTAAATTTTATGGGGTTTTCCATCCTTGCAGCCACCTTTCTTGTGCCAATCCCGTAGAGGTGAAGAAGTTCTTGTCCTGTTTCAATATGAGTCCCAGGGGTTTTTTTTTGCTGGACTCTATAAAGTGTTGCAAAACCATCCCAGTCTCTGTTAGCAAGAGAGAAGGAATGATAAAAAAACCACTCCCCTAAATCCCAATACTTGAGTCAAAACCAGGAAAGGGGTGGACTGACTGTGCAGTTCATTTTTTGGAAGTATTAGGAAAAGTTGGAAACGGCAGTGACGTGGCATTGGTGTGAATTCCCAGCAGGCTGGGGTTTGGGATTGTCTGGGTTTTCCTGAAGCCTTTTTCAGGCTGTCAGGATTGTAAAATACAAACCTGACCGGATCAAAGGGGGCTTGGGGGAACAGCTGCTCCGTGGGATTTATTTAGGGACTTTTTTTCCCTGGTATCCAGTCACCAGCTTTTTCACTCTTCTCCATCCAGCTACCTCTTCTTAGTTTTTACCTCAGATATAAATGGTGTAATTAAAAGGGTCCATGCAGTGCATTCCTGAGGACTGAAACCCAGGATCCAGGAGCAGAGAGCAGCAGCATAAAGAGGAATTCTTCCCTCTCTGGCCTCATGCTGCTTTTCCACCACAAGGCTTTACAGCCATCTGGATCCCCTTTCAGATTGTGTCCCCCCCACTCCCAAAAATCCATAACCTAGCAACCTTATTTAGTGTAAACGAGATCATTCTGCCTTCCTGTTCCCAAATTGTGCTTGGCTCCTCTGACTGCCTTTATGGGACGGCTGCTGGCAGCTGTGATCCCATCACTGGTCCTGAGTGCTCATCTGCAGCAGGATTTCCTAGGATTATTGATCACTGTGTGTTGCACTGATTATTATTTTTTCCCCTCATTAAAGGAGCTTAGGAAATGGGGGGAAAAAAAGGTTTCAGGAAGTTGTTTAATCCATCAGCTTCTCAATATTAGACTGGAGAGGGTAAGTTGCTCTTTGGCTCCAAGGAAAGTGATTGGTTTTGGTTCAGTCTTAAGATGATCAAAGTGTGATTTATTTTTTTTTTCTTCCAGATGTGGTATTTTGGGAGTCTCCATTGCTTCCCACAGCTCTGTGTCATCACCCAGGAATTTTCAAATTCCCTGGAGTGTTTAACACCAATTTCTCTGCTCTGACCCTTCAGCTGCTTAGGCTGAGTGTTTCTCATGGAGTTTCCAATTTGCGTTCCAAAAAGGAACCTGTTTGTTGGGGAGCACTGCAAATGAGGAAAAGCAACCACAAATGAAGGTGGGAGGTTATTCCCTCTTGCCTGTGCTCTCATTGCTCTTTTTGGGCTAAAAGACACCCAAATTTAATAATGTGTGTCCCACCACCATCAGCCCATAATGGGAAGTGGCGGCTCCTGCCTTCTCTTTTCACCTCAGGAGTACAAAGAAGGCTGGGGGCAGGAGGAGGCAGCAGCACATCCTTTCCCACCACACTTTTGGGAGGAAGAGTGAGCTCACCAGGTCATGACGTTGGAGCTGTGTGCCAGGAAAAGGGGGGGGAAAAATAATTACAAATCCCCAAGGCCAAAGGGGAAAAATTCCTCAAGTGTTATTTCATCTCTGAGCAGTGAGTTGAGCTGTCCTTGGGCAGCTCGTGTGAGCCTTTCTGAGAGAGGTGCTGCCAGCTCTGCTTCAAACCCTCCTGGGAAGTGATTCCCAGCTCTCCTTCTTGATGGGAGCTCAAGCAGGGCTCTCCTCCAAACTTTGCTTCCCCCTCCTCCAGACTGTATTAAATAGTGCTATTGATTTTATTTTTTTTCTATTTATTTTTGCCTGTTTTCCTGGAACTTGCAAAACCAGCCCTGAGCAAACCTCTGGTTTGCTTTTCCAACAGCGCTGGGAGAGAGAATTTGACTTTACAGTGGGTGATGGGAGCTGCAGCTGACCCATTTCTGCACGTTCCTCTGCCAGTGGTAGCAAAAACATTTTCCCACTTAAAGGTTCTCTTCAGTTTTAAAGGTCTGGGATTAATTGTTTCTTAAACTGTCTGGAATCAGAAGGACTTGCTGGAAATTGCAGCAGTACAGTCGTGCTGTTGGATGTTGCTTTCCTTAGACTTTCCTATTTTTTTCCAATTGCTTTGTCATGTTATCACATCACTTTCTGTGTCCCCTGCCCAGAGGCAGTGGAGAGGGTTAAGGTTTTGTGTTTGGTGTCAGCCAGCTGGGGAACACAGCCAGGAAATTTCCTGATTCCAGTTCAAAAAAAGCATCGGATCCGCTCTCAGGGAGGAGGGATCAAAGGTCTGAAGCACTTTGTGCTTGGAGGTCAGTTTGGTTCCTTGGATGTCCAGGCACAGAACAAAAACCCACCACCACCCCCAAGTCTGCATGCAGCCAAAATGGGTGAAACAAATGGGTTTTTGTTCCATTTGACACCCAAAAGTTCTTTCTGTTGCTGTGATGGTGCTGCATCGCCCCAGCCAAGCTTTGCTGGATCCCGGTACAACTCTGCCTGTGGCGTGAGGGACCTGTTGGGATGTTCCCTCTTCCCAGCACATTAATCCCACTAATCAATAACCCTGCCAAGCCTTGCACCATCCCTCACACTCCTCCATTGCCTGCCAGGTTTGTGGAGTGAAGGCTCTGGGCCAGCTTGGATGCTCGGAGCTGGTGCTGGATGTGGCATCCCCATGGTGTAGCATCTTAGCTCTTTGAAATTGCATCATGCCAAGAGTTTTTTGTTTACCCCCCATGCTCCATCCTGTTGTTCCTTTGGACAGCAAAGGCCAGAGCAGTGCTGAGTTTTGCCCCCACTCCACGCCAGGCCAAGGTGATGCAGCTGTGTGGCATCTCTGGGGTGACAACGATGCTGGTTTGGGGTTGGCTCTGCAGCTGCCTGCGATTTTCCCATTGCCACGCTGCGGATCCTGGCGCTGGACCAGCTCCAGAGACGGAGCTGAAGGAAATTCCTTCCAGCTGCTTGAGGTCAGGGCTTCGCTTTGCTTCTGGGGTCCACGAGGGGGATTTTTTTGCCTGCAAGTTAAATGAGGGTGTCTCTGGCTGCTGCTTCTTAGCACCTGGAATAATCTTTTAAATATTATCCCGTTAGTCATAGCCATTAAATAACTTTCCTCTTGTAGAATTATTCCATGGAAGAATACCCTGCTTTGCAACACAACTTGGGCTGTTTCAGAAAGGTCTTGTCAGCTGCTCCCAGTTTAACTTTCAACCGAGTTAATAACGCTTTTGGTTAAACCTGTCTGAAACACGTTGCGAAACGCCTTTGAAACTCGAGACGCCGTTCACGCCCGCTTGAAACCTTTCCCATCGATAAAATACTTCAGCTTGGAGTTTGGCCACGGCTTAGCATGCACTTTTCCCTGAGATTTGTGATTTCAAGCCTGCCTGTGTCTGGCTCTGCTGGGTGTTTGAAGGTCAGGATTTCCTGGAGATAGGTCGGCTTTGCCAGCCTGGCTGGTGGGATGCCCGGACCACCAGCTCCATCCAGTTTCCCCAGTTAATGGCTGAGGAGATTCAGTCTGAGCTTGCTTTGAACCCCTGTGGAGCAAGTTGTTTGTCTTGAAAACATAAAGTAAATCCCTCTAAAAACAGGAGTTTATTTACAACAGCAGAGGCAGAAGCCACGGCTCCACCCAGCTTGTGGGCTGTATTTAGGTGTGAGGATGCGCAGCCCATGCATGGCCCCTTTATGCACTGATGTTATAAATAAATAATAATAATTTTTTTATATAAAAGGACAAGCAGCTCCTTTTAATAAGTAAAACCCCAAAAAGGAGCACACAGTTCAAATCCATGTGGCAAAGCAGCAGGAAAGCAAAAATCTGCAGCTTTCAGCCCATGGCATTACTTAAAGTGGCATCCCTGGTGTCACCCCCTGGCTTCAGGGACCACAGCTCTGCCTTGCTCCCCTCCTCCTCCCTGCCTCAGTTTCTCTGCCTGTGAGAAGACAATTGCATCCTTTATTAATCCCTGTGAGATCTCCTGAGGAACGCTCTGGGTACGAGGTTGGCCCCACGTATTAAGGGCTTGCTGCGGCTCTAATGGGAATTAATTTGGGACGTGGCTTCCTGAGGTTTACCTTTCACAGCCCAACTGTAATCAACGAGCTCAGCTGACCTGTAACACTCCTTTTCTGGCTGCTGGATGGGCCATTAACCAGCACTTGGCTTTTAATTAAAGCTGGGTTTTGTCCTCCTTGGAGAAAACTGTGGATGTGCTTGGCCCCACGTTGCTGAGTCATTGGAGGGTGTAAGGAGGGAGATGTGGAGTTCAGGTTGTTCTGCCATTGTGGCTCTCTGCATCCCAGAACGAGGAACCATTGTTCTTTGCTATTTTTCACAGAATCGTGGAATTACAGAACCACGGAATGATTTGGGTTGGAAGAGACCTTAAAGACCCTCCAGTTCCATTCCCCTGCCATGGGCAGGGACACCTTCCACTCTCCCAGGCTGCTCCAAGCCCCATCCTAGCTGGTCTTGAACACTTGCAGGGATGGAACAACCACAGCTTCTCTGGACAACCTGTGCCAGTGCCCCCTTTTCTATGAGCAGCCTGTGTCCCCCATCCCAGGGGTTTTAGGGACCTATTGGGAGCCATGGATCCCCCACAAGCATCATCTCCCTGCTCTGAGATGCCTTGACCATGGAGAGAGCAACAGGGAGGCTTTTGTTCAGCACAAGAAACTTTTCATCCTTCTTTATGGCTTCTTTTTTATTTCTTTTGGCTGTGCCTTTGCAAATCTGAAGCAGCTTAAAATACAGTTCCTCCCCCCCCCACTCCCCTTAAAAAAAACAACCCCAAAGCTTGGCTGTTTGAAATCATCAGATTTCACTGGAGTCTTTTAAAGTTAACAGTTTCCTGGATCCTGGGCAGACAAACTGATTTTTCCCCTTTAACCTCCGTGTTTTGTGCTGTAACATTTCTCAGCTGTTGCAGCAGGAGGGAGTAAGGACCAGGGCAGCTCCAATGTGGAGAAGGTTATTTCACACAGGGGTTGGATGAATCTGGTGTGGGATTCCCTGGATTTGCACCTCAGGGGACGGAAGGGTTGGCCCCAGGAGGCTGAACCCCCACGACATGGCTGGCAGGTAGGTCATGGCTGTGTTCATGACACGCTTTTAGGGCAAAATATTAGGGAAATAATTCCATTGGAAGAGGATAGTGGCATGCTGGGAGTTGGTGTGAGCTCTGTTTCTGCTGCCTGTTTATTTGCTGAGGGCTGTGTTGGTTTCTAGCTGTGCTCATGGATGTGGGGACTGGTGCAAGAGCGGTGCAGCTCAGGTGCATACGAGCATGGGGAATTTTTCTGGCTTGATGGGACTTGCTGCCCCCAAATGCAGCCTTGGATGTTCCTTACCCACGGAATTTCTTAGTGGGATTGCTGAGAAGAGCATCACAAGTTAAAAGACTTGGAAAGGAAAGAAAAACAACAGTCCAGTGCTGGTTGGTTTTGTTGCCTGTCCTCCAAGAGTTGTCTTGGAGTCTCCTGGAGCTTTCCTGGATGGAGGACAGAGGACATTTCTCTCAGACAGTTGAGGAGCTGGAGGCAGCCAGCCTTGGCCAAAGGCAGTGAGTATCTGCACGATCCTCCAGCTGAAACACCCTCATGCCACCAGCGTGACCAAGGGGAGCCCTTGAACCGTCCCAAATCCCTCTGACCCGGCAGGACTGAAACCCAAACGCAGCCCTGCGACGCCGAGCTGCGCATTAACTCCGCCAGAGCTGGGAACAAAGGTTTGGGGGCTGGATTGGGCTTTTTTTAATTTATTTGCAAAGCAAACCAGCTCAGCTGAGCGGAACAGGCGTCGGTGGAGGAGCGTGAGCTGCCGGGCGGTTGCTGGGCTATAAAATCCCATCCCCACCAGCGCTGGCAGGGGGATGTGCCGGCTCCCTGAGCTCTCGTAGCGTTTCCACGTTGGCCGGGAGAGGCTCTGAACATGCGTGTTGCTCTCTGGAGGCTTTAATCAAATCCAGGCTTTACCAGAAATCGCCTCGAAACTTCCAGCGAGCTGAGGAAACTGAAAGCAGCCGGTGCAAGGAGGCTCCCGGGCGGGTGTTTGGGGCTGGCAGGGATGTTGCCTTCAGCAAGGGGATAGTCCCGGTGAGGCAGCCGGGATGAGAGGTGAGTCTGCTCCCCGTGGGAAGTCAGGAAAGCCTACAGGGTTCAGCAAAAGCGGGGCCTCAAGGGGAAAAGGAGATTTGGGGGTGCTGCTTGGAGGGACAGTCAGAGAACACTTGGATTTTGCAGCATTGCTCTCTGGCATGTGTGGGTTCAGATCCTGCGGTTTCCCCACCGTCTTCCCACCCTGTGCAAAACGAGGAGCTGTGCAATTACTGCGCCGTGGAAAACTCCCCGCTCCAGGGGAGGGTTTTGTTATCCCTCAGTGATTTTATTTGGGAAACAGGGCTCAGACTGCAGGTACTTTCCTTGCTTGTAAAACTCCATCACACGTTGCTCTCCTGTGGGCAGAAGAGAAAACAAGGTGTATTTTGAACTTCCTTTTCTAAGCTGGGGGCAGGGGAATTTTATGGCTGGCCAGCAACGGTTGTGATCATCGGAGGGCGAACGGGTTCAGAGAATGATAGGAAGATAAGAGATAATAAATAAGTGCAGTTAAAATCCTGGGGGAGAGGATTTGCTGAAGTTGTTATCCCAGGCAGCTGTTCAGGGTTTAATTTGGGCTCTCCAAGGGGAGGGAGGTTTTGGTCATGGGTCCCAGACAAGGGATGTGACAGCCAAAATTGCTGCCTCTTCTTCTTGGCCGCTGCTTGCTGGTGCCTCGGGGCTTTCCTGGGGGAAAGGAGCCTGGGGCTATGCTGAGGAGTAAAGCTGAAATCTGCAGAAGTGCTCTTAAACCACCAAACCTGCATCTCAGATGGGAAAAACAAACAAAGCCTCCTTTACAGAGTCCATAGGCTCCCTGTAATTTCTCCCAGTGGTGCAGCTGTGTGTCCTGGCTATGTCCTTGTTCTCTTCCTTTTCATCTTTGATGAGTTTGGTGGAGGATATCTATGGAATGAGGAGTCAGAAACCACTGGAGGGGAAGGGAAGGCAAACTTACCTTACTCCAAGGCTTCCTGGCTGCTTTCAGTATTTTTACCAAGTTACTGCAGGGTTTGAGGGACGCTGGCTGCAGCTGGGGCTGCTCAGATGCAATTCCCGCCGTCCATCCAGTGTTTAACTTGAATGATGATGTGTGAAAGGAAAAGAGCTGGAGGAGAAGCTCAGAGTGGGAGAAGGAAAATCCCAGCCCCAGCTTATCCAGCCCTGCTTTGTTTTTGGGGTTACCAAGATGGGAACTTGGTTTTGAGCAAGGAGGGGGATGAGTGAGAAGTCATCTCCAGCCCTCTCCATGTCCATTCAAGGGACCACTGGTCTGCAAAGTGCATCCCTAAGGATCCATGTGTTTTCTCCCTGTCTCCACAGCCTACCCATGAGCTCAGACTTCCAGCATTACAGTTTCAGGATGCCGAACATCGGGTTCCAGAACCTTCCTCTCAACATATACATCGTGGTTTTCGGCACGGCCATCTTCGTCTTCATCCTCAGTTTGCTCTTCTGTTGCTACTTGATCAGGTAAGGGAATGTTGTAAGGGAATGTTCCCCAAGAGCTTCCCTGCTTCCAGGCCCATCATTGATCCCTCCATCCCAAAAAGAGCAGGCAGCACCTTCCTTGGTGGCACCAATTTCCTTGACACATCTTACGTCAACCTGATGTCCCACAAATTAATCACATTATCCACTTAAAACCAGGAGATACACATTTGCTAAAAAAGTAATGGAATTGTGGTCAGCTTCTCAAAAACCTGGAAAGGGATGTTTTATGGTCTCTGCTTTCTGCTTAATGTTTCAACAGATTTCCCTTTGTAATGAGTAACCCGTGTCCTGCGTGCCTAAGGAATGTTTAATACCTGCTCCGTTGGTTATTGAACACAAATTGCTCCTTCAACAGCACAGTTTGGAGATTAATGATGCAGAGTTGATGTGTTAATCTGAGCAATGGGGTAGGGGGACAGCAGGGTTAAAGGTTGTTCCAGTTTGGGGCTTCTTTTAATTATTTTATGGGCCATTGGGGAGATTATTGGGCTGCTAATTGAGAGGAGAAACTCTTCCTGACGGGGGTGAAATGAGGCAACTGGGGAAAAAAACATAGTGCCTGAGAATGGAGGTGGTGATGGAGATGAGTCGTGCTGATAATCCAGTATGGGGAGCTGGCTGTGCTTCCACCTGTGCCTGGGAGCAGAGGTCATCACTCTGCCAGCAGTGGCAGCCAAAATTCTGCATTCCCAGAGCTCTCCTCTCCAGCTTTTCCATGCCCTTTCCTTCCCCTCTGTCTTTCCAGCTGGCCCCAGCTCCCTGCAAGCTCTGCATCCATCACATCCCTTCCCTGTCTTCCTGTAAAACAGGTACCCAGTCTCTCCTTGCAGCACAGCAGCCAGGCCCACCAGGTTATCTATCCAGAGGGTGTTAAAAATATTTTATCCTGCTCCTGTAGGCCAGGAAAGCGAGATTTCAGTGTCAACCTTCTAAATACTTGATAATTTCTAACCATTTTCAGTTCTGGATGAAGCAAAACCTCATAAAACATGCAGATGAGCCCAAACCCAGGTTTACCAAGGGGTGATTTGGGCTACTTGGGCATCATATAATTTTTATTTTTTTTCCCCACAATTATGAAAATTGTGTTTTGAAGGTGTATGAAAATAGACCAGAGGTGTTCAGAGGACTCAAGGACTTGTTTTGCTCAGGTGGAGCTTGAGTCCATATGGGTCACTTAGAAAACTGAAGAGGTGTTTGGACTCGGAGAGTATTTTCCTGGGCACTCACGGGGTGTGTTATGCCCCAAAGAAGGAATAACAAGGAGTAATGTCTGGAAGGTCAAGCCAGAAAATCTTTAAATTTAGAAGCTGGAGGCGTGTTGTAAGAGAGAGAGGGTGAGTAACCGGTGAGAGAAGCCAGCAAGGAAGTGGCAAGTCCTCCTTCTCTTCACGTCTTTAAATCAAGACCGAGGACCTTTCTGGACGAGACATTTTGGCTCCTGTTCCCGAGGTGCTATTTAGCAACCCATGATAGATGGGGAGTTGGATTAGGTCATCCAGTGATCCCTTTATAGCCCAAAACCCTAGAGAGACTCTACAAATGGCTCTTCAGACCTCCTCCCTCAGCTCTTTTATTGGCAGAACAGAACCAAAACAGGAACCTCCAGCCCCCATTGGGGAGGGTTTTGCTGTGCTGTGGATTTTAGCTGTGCCAGTGTCCCAGGAGTGTCCACCTCCATGGAAGCTGCTCTGTAATCTCAGCTTGTCTGGGATATAAAAGTCTGAGTTTTGGTGGGGTTTGGGAAGCATTGTAGGAGGACAAGAGGATGAGGATCACCCACCTGCAAGGGCAGAGAGACCAACAGGAGAGGGTGGTCCCCTCCAGGGCTCTGCTTCCATCTGTGGGGGTTCTGCACAGGTAACAGCAGCTCCTGGCTTTCCTATGGGTGCAGCATCAACACAGCCCTTCCTCTCCCTCCTTTCCCATAACTCCACATCTCCAAATATTTGGCAAACACCAGGCAAGGCTCATGACACCAACCTCAGGCCCTGGTTCTCATCTCCTGCTCTGGAGCAGAGCAGCCCCTGCAGCTCTCCCCACATCCCCAGCTGGGGAGGCATCCAGAGTGTGGATGAGCCAATATCAGGTGTATTCACCCCAAATCACAGAGCTGACAGCATTAAATAAAAGATGTGCTGGGGAAGGAGAGGACAGGGGCTGTGCTTTGCAGCTGTGTCAATACAGGCTGTGCTGTCCGCTCCAAGTGGAGAAAAAGTGACATTTTTAATTGGATTGGCTCAGAACAAGAGTCCAGTAGGAATTTCACAACAAAAATCATCATTGCCTGTGCACTGTTCAGGTGAACCTCGAGCTGTTCTGCTGCTGCAAATCGCTCAGGTCCCTCATGGCTGCTGCCTCTGCTCAGCAAAATTACAGATAAAAAAGGAAGAACAAGGAAATGAGATTTTGCAGGCAGCTGTTCGTGTCTGATCTCTGGTGAATTAATGAAAGTGATAAACTCGTGTTGCCTTCAGTCCCATAAAACCCAGTCCAGAAGGATGCTGAGCTGAGCAATGGCACCTTCACTGTGGGTCAGGTCTGCAGCATCCTCTCTCTCTCTGCTTTGCTGTGGATCATCCAGGGCTCATCCCTGCCCAGCCTGGAGCTGCTCAAAGTCTCTGGCAGGTGCAGAGCACACAGCCCCTAAAAAGCCTTTTTTTTTAATGGCTATTTCCTTCTGCATTCAGAACTGCCAGGATCCAACACAGTGGTTGGGTTTTGTGTCCAGAGAAGAGAACGGAGCTGGGGAAGGGTCTGGAGCCCCAGGAGAGGCTGAGGGAGCTGGGAAAGGGGCTCAGCCTGGAGAAAAGGAGGCTCAGGGGGCCCTTCTGGCTCTGCACAACTCCCTGCCAGGAGGGGACAGCCGGGGGGGTCGGGCTCTGCTCCCAGGGAACAGGGACAGGAGGAGAGGGAACAGCTCAGGCTGGGCCAGGGGAGGTTTAGGTTGGATATTTGGGAAGGTTTCTTCACCCAGAGATGCCAGGTTGGACATTAGCACAGCTGCCCAGGGCAGTGGTGGAGTCCCCATCCCTGGGGGGACTTAAAAGCCATGTGGATGTGGATGTGGCACCTGGGGACATGGGTCAGTGGTGGCCTTGGCAGTGCTGGGGGAACAGTTGGACTGGATGATCTTAGAGAGCTTTTCCAACCCAAACAACTCTGTGATTCCTTGGGGAGCCCAAGGAGCCCAGCTGACACAATGATGGGATAAAAACCCAGTGCCCAGGACCTTTCTACTCCTTGTACCATAAAGCAACTAATGTGGAAATCTCAGAGGAAAACCTGCAGAACACTTTTCCTCTGCATTTTGTACCCGTAGATGTTCACTTGCTGTCAGTGATTCAGTCACCCAGAGAAGCAGGGAGCTCCCACTCCTTTGGGAAGAGATCCCAAAGCCCAGAGGAGGCAGTTGTTCCTTCAGGGAGGGTGACAGCACACAGGATCAGCAGCCAGGCACTGTGTGGTCCCTTATCTCGGTCAGACATCTGCCAGGAATTCCTCGGGAGTCACAGCACTTGACAGGAGATGGATGGAGCTGGAACATCGCCTGCCAGGATCCAGGGTCTCCTCATGACAGCTGCACCAGGCCCACCAGGATCCATCTGGCCTGGGATCCTGGCTCAGAGAGCAAGGAGGAGCAGGCTGAGCTCGCACGCTTCAGCACCAGATGTACTCGTGCTGCTCCCCAGAACCTCCAGGGAGGAGGGTTTTTTTGGGAAAATCTCCCTGTCTGGCTCAGCACCAGCCCAGGGCATTGTGGATCCGTGTTTCCAGCGTGGAGCTGTGCAGATCCACAGCCAGGTGGTCACTTCTTCCCCACCACTGGTCCAAGGTGCTCCAGTGGCTTTGGCTCAGGGAGTCCAAACCTTTGGTGGCCACTCAGTGCTCCATACAGAGGGATGCTTCTTCCAAGTTTTCCCTTGTCTGTGGTCTCCAGGCACACGCCTCGCTTCTCCCCATCTGTGTTTCATAACCGCCTTCCCAGCCACCGGATCCCTGCGGATTGGGCCGGTTTCATCCTGTTTTCTCTATTGTTCCTGCATCTTCTGCTCATGTTTCTGTTCAGGGTCACTGCCAGAGGGATGAGACCCCAGTCTCCTCCTCCTTCTCTTCCTCCTCCTCCTCCTCCTCCCTGCCTGCTGCAGGCTTTTCCATGGTTCTGCAGGCGGGTTCCTGCCAGGCAGCATTGTTGGAGCAAGAGGGATGGCTCCCTGTGAAATTTGGGACTCAGGAGCTGACTTTGCATCTCTCCCTGCAGCATTAAGGTGCATTTTTACCCATCCCTCAGCTTCTAAGACCCACAGCATTTTGGGGGAGGGTGTCAGACATAAGGAAATATTTTTTCATCCCGTTTTTATAACTCCTCCACTGCAGCGTGGCAGGATCGGGAAACCCCCAGGAGCTCAGGTTGAAACATCCAGGGATTTCAGACAGCCCTCAGAATATTTTTGGAGAAGAGAAATTCCAGACAAGGGGGTTTCCCATCTGAAATCACACAGAGCTGGCTGGAGAAAATATTCCTATGGCTCTCCAAGCCCTGCAGCCACACATTGACTCCGTATTGAAAGTCCTTGGCCAACTCTTCAGCCCTGGGAACTTCCCTCCTGAGTTTTCCAATTATTAAATGCCATGTCTGGTAATGAGAGGCAATATTGGTTATTTTAATTTGAAATGCATTTATTTTAGGAGCATAATGGGTTTCTCCAGCCAGCAGATGCCTGCAGAGAGCTCTGCTGGCTCTGACTCTGGAGAGGGGAGACTGGGGAGGGAGGGGATGGAACCAGCACTTTGCTTGTGGTCTGAAATTCCTGCTGGACTTCCCACTGCAGCAGGTGTTCTTGGAATAGGCCCATCCCATTCCTCTCCATCCCTCAGTTTTCTCCAGGAATGGATCTGGTTTGATTGATCCTAGAACTGGGGATAAAGCTGAGTTTGAGGAACGTGGTGTCACCCAAGCAGCGTGATGGGGGCTTTGGTGGGAAAGCTCTGGGCAGGGAGTCTCCTCCCCATTCCCTGCTGGAATAGGAGCAGGGCTTTCCTCAGGTCTGAGCTCCCAGGCCTTGAAAAACAGTCCTGCATTCAGTGTTGGAGCTGTTGCCAGCAGAAGTGGTTGGAAACTGAGGGGATTTATGGCAGATTGTGATTTCCTTTTTCTGGTTTTACCCATGTGGTTGATGTCTGCTTGGAAAATCAGGGAGGTCAAAAGAGGCATAAGGGAGGAGTTGTGTGCTTTGGGATGGAGATGTTGCCTTCCCAGCGACAGGGAAAGCTGGATGTTGCCTAAACATGTAGTTTCCTGTGGCCATTCTCATTTCTGAAATAAAAAAAAATAAAATGTAACATGTTAAAGCTGGAAAGGAGGGAAGTGGAATGTTTGAGGTATTACAATAATCCTGATTTTTTTTGCCTGACCTCATGTTTCTCCCTGGTTTCATTGCAGGCTCAGGCATCAGGCACACAAAGAGCTTTACGCCTACAAACAGGTGAGATGATCTTCTTAACTTTTTTTCCCCCCTTCCCTTCTCCCTAGTGCCAAATCCATCAGTTTTCCTCCTGCTGTTCCTCTCCCTGGGAGGTTTCTGGCCCTCAGAGGGCAGTTGTAACACCTAGGCCAACCTGGCCCTGCTGATTTTATTGTCCCTTGCCAGCAGGGCCCCCCAGGACCATCCCTCACCTGCTCATCCACAAGGCTCCCAGTTTTCCACTGACATCCTGAGCAGTGGGAACATCTCCAGCTCTGGAGCTCTCCAGGCTCACCCTCTGCAGAGCAGCGATGCCATCACTCCCCCAGTCACCAAACTTAGGTTTTGTAGGGTCTGAATCTGCTCCCAGGGTTGGACCTGGCTGCTCCAAATCTCTGTAGCCACAGGGCTTTTCCAGGGAACAGCTCCATGGCAAGCCCAGCTCTCCCCTGCACCCACCTGCACTTTCCAGTTAAAATAAACACAGCCCAGAGGTGGGTGTCAGGCTGCTGCTGCCACGTCCTGTTTTCTCCAGGATTTGTGGGATTTTCTGTCTCTGATCCCTTGATCTGTGCAGGAAGCTGGGTGGAGTTGGGCTGAAAACACACAGTTGTCCTGGATTTACAGCCCTCCCCAGGTGTTCAGCTTGGATGGAGGGAAGATGAAGTGGTAGCCCAGGAGGGTTAAATTTGGGTGGAAACCTGGATTTGATCCTTGTGGTTTTATCTTTCCCAGTGCTCCCCTCCTGTCCCTGCACAGGGCCCCTCGTGCTGGCTGGGGTTACTGGGGGGTTTCCAGTTCTGCTGGGACACTCAGTGGGATCCCTCTGGGGAGGTTTTTCCTGGGAATGCTCGTGGCAGAAGCTCTGTCCTCACCCCAGCTTTTTGCTTTGCAGGTCATACTCAAGGAGAAGGTGAAGGAGCTGAATCTCCATGAGGTGAGCACATCCTGGAGCAACAAAAACTCCCTCACCCTCCTCTTCCTCACCCTGGAGAGGAGGCAAACCCTCAAATTCAACTGCACTGGGAGCAGAGCATACAGCCAGCTCTGCTTTGGAAATGGGGAAAGATCCTCTGCAAAAGTCTGGGTTAAGCCCTCTCCTTCCTCCTGGCTCCCCTCGGGTTTTCCTGCATGGTTACTGTTATTTATTGGGTTCTTCTTATCACCCTGATAAGGAGCTGTGGATAAGGGGAGGCCAGGACAGGCTGGGCCTTGTATAAACAATGTCCCTGGGCAGGGACATCCCCTCTGGCCCCACCACTGTCGTCAGGCTGTGACAATATCCAGCACAGCTCTGCGCAGGGAAAACTGAAATCCAGGATAAACATTCTCCCCTGGCTCCTGCAAGAGGCAGATCTGCTCCTCCCTCCCCTCCCCCTGAGGGCTGAAACACCTTGGTTTATCTCCATGGCCTTCCAGGCTTTTTGGGGCTGAGCATTTCTATTCACAGCCCATTTTTTGTGATGAATTTGAGCAGGAATCTGCTCAAATCCCACGTCAAAGCACGGCCTGGATTTATTTATTCTGCCAGAGATAACAAAAATGCCCACCCACATCCGGGCACGAGGCTGCTCATCTGCTCAGCACCAGCTCCAGTTGTTCATAAGCCACTGTTTATTTTATTTTAATCCCCTGAGCAGAGCCCATCCCACGTTTTATCCTGACTCTGCTCTCCCCACAGCCCCCAGGGTAAATCCCAGGGGCCCCAGGGTTGTGAGCAGTCCCTGCTGCAGGCCCCTATCTCTGATCCTCTCCCATTAAATCGACCTGCAGTGGGGTTTTTGTCGGCACACAGGCTTCAAAGCACTTCCTGGGGTGAGGAGTGGATAGAGGAGGGATTTGGGAATGTGCCAGAGCTGGGAATGGCCTCCATAACGCTCAGCCCTCCTCCTCCACCTCTGTTCCCAGCTGTCTGCAGCTCTCCCAGCTTTTGGGACGAGGCCTCTGTGGGGAAGAGGACAGAGCTGTTCCAGCTCATCTCTGGGATTTGGAAAAGCCTGGAAGGGTTTAGCTCAAAAATACCCCATTCTGGGCATTTGTATTTTGGCATTTGCAGTCAGTGTTTCTGGAAAGCAGAAGTCGGGGTGGGAATTTTCCAACATGACGGGGCGGCTGCCCAGAGCCCTGCGGAGGGAAAGCGCCCACCCAGCTCTTCCCTCCCTGTCTCTGGAGCTGGTTTTCCCCTTTTTCCACCTTTCTGCCTCTCCCAGGCCCTGGGGGAGCTCGGGATGTGTGTGTTCCTCAGGGGCTGACCCCAACAGCTGCACCTGGCCCTGGTGCACTGAGAGCTCCCAGGCCAGCGAGGCTGGGAAAACCACCCAGGAATATTCAAAATCCCCTGGGATATCCAAAACGAGTCAGGAGGATTTGGCTGCGAGGGGGGAAGGAGGTTTTGGCTGAGAAAACAGCCACCAGCTTTCCCGGCCCTGGGATAGGCACAGCAACTTCTTTGCCTTCTCCTCTTCCCAGAGGTGTCCCTGCAGATGTAGCTCAGTGCCAGGGACCAGGCAGCAGCGAGGATCCCTCCCCCTGCACCCCAAAACCCAAACACATCCCAGCTTTGGGGCTGCTCTGTGCAGGCTCCATGGTCCCTGCCACCACAAAACGGACACCTGAGCCTCAGCCTGTGATCCTGAAGCTTGGGCAGCAAAATTTGGGAAGGCTCTAAGGGAAATTTCATCCCTGTGAGGGTGGGCAGGCCCTGGCACAGGGTGCCCAGAGAAGCTGTGGCTGCCCCTGGATCCCTGGAAGTGTCCAAGGCCAGGCTGGGTGGGGCTTGGAGCAGCCTGGGCTGGGGGAAGGTGGCACTGGATGGCACTGGATGATCTTTAAGGTCTTTTCCAACCCAATTCCCAGGATTGCATGATCTGAGCCATTTGGTAGTTTTTATTTGCTCCCTGTGTGTTGCTCCCTGCCCATTGCCATTCCCTGTCCCTGCAGATCTGTGCCGTGTGCCTGGAGGAGTTCAAGCCCAAGGACGAGCTGGGGATCTGTCCCTGCAAACATGCCTTCCACAGGAAGTGAGTGTGGGCAGGGCTGGGGGCTCTTCCCACCCATCCCGGGGCACGAATGGCAGGGGGAGCCCCAGGGGGATGAGCTGGGACAGGGGAGCAGCAGTTTGGGAACTGGAAAAATGATGGAAGGTTTGGGGATCTGGGGTTGAACTTGCAGGATGCCCTGTGCTGAGTCTGGCCTGGGTGATCCTCATGGATCCCTTCCAGCTCAGGCTGTAATTCCATGAAAAATGTAAATATATATATTTTATATAGGCATGGTTCATATAAAGCAAACCCACTGCAATTTATGTTACAACAACAACAACAACAACAACAGCAACAACAATAATAATAATAATAATAATTTCATAACAGTATGTAAAAATATATTTATAACAATATATAACAATATTTTATATAACAATACTATATAATATTCTATATGCTAAAACTGCATATCCTACTATGTTACAGATATTTTTATATTCTCTTATATTTATATATACATTATATATATTTATATTTTATATATTACATATTTTACATATTTATACATTTATATATACAATGTATACTGTATATACCATGTAATATATTTAATATATATTACATAATATGTACTATATCTATGATATGATAGATAATTATATATAATACACATAATAGTATGGCTATATCAGAATTATGTACATAATTTTTTTAAAATTTATTTATACACATTATATACATGTTATATTATTATACATGTATATTATTTACAGAGTCTGTGTTTATAATTTCACAGACAGCTTTTATGTATATATTTTGTTTATTTTTGGGTAGGTGTATGCATTTTTATATCCCTATAATAAATATAAATATAAATATAAATATAAATATAAATATAAATATAAATATAAATATAAATATAAATATAAATATATAAATATAAATCATATATAAAACCCATCTACACAAAATCCCTGTATACACACAGAGCCCAAAAAGAAAAAATCCCAGTAAAACATAAAGGCACCCAAATGTTGAATTAAAAACTGGGCATGGGCGCAAAGCTTCAGGGTGGGGTCGGGGGTTTGGGGGGATTTTTGCTGCTCCCCACTGATGCCAGGTGTGTCCCCAGTGATGTCAGCTGTGTCCCCACTGATGTCAGGTGTCCCCACTGATGTCAGGTGTGTCCCCAGTGATGCCAGGTGTGTCCCCACTGATGTCAGGTGTGTCCCCAGTGATGCCAGGTGTGTCCCTAGTGATGTCAGGTGTGTCTCCAGTGATGCCAGCTGTGTCCCCGCTGATGTCAGCTGTGCCCCCAGTGATGCCAGCTGTGTCCCCAGTGATGTCAGGTGTGTCCCCACTGATGTCAGCTCTGTCCTCATTGATGCCAGTGTGTCCCCAGTGATGCCAGGTGTGTCCCCAGTGATGCCAGCTGTGTCCCCAGTGATGCCAGGTGTGTCCCTAGTGATGTCAGGTGTGTCCCCACTGATGCCAGGTGTGTCCCCGCTGTCCGCAGGTGCCTCATCAAGTGGCTGGAGGTTCGGAAGGTGTGTCCCCTTTGTAACATGCCGGTGCTGCAGCTGGCGCAGCTGCACGGGAAGCCGGACCCGGGCCCGCCGCAGGTGCCGCTGCCCGGCTCGCAGAACATCGTATAGTCCCTCCCGGGCCGGGCCCGGCCCGCGCCCGCCCGCGGCGCTTGGACACAACCAAAGCACTTGGGCCGCAGCTCAGCAGCCCCGGATCCTGCCGGGATGAAGCCTGGGCTCGGATCCTCCGCCAGGGCCGGGAGGGGACCCGGCGTCCTCGGCACGACATCCTTCTTCCAGCACCTCCCGTCTGCAGCCCCGCGGCCGCCGGGAACAGCGCGGCGGCCCCGGCACCTCCCGCTCCCTCCTCTTCGCCTTCGGTTCCTTTGCCCTTGCGGTTCCCACCAGGAAAAGGGGCCTCGCTCCTGGAGTCGTGCTGCGGTTGGGTGTCCCCTCGGCACCTGCTGTCCCCCCGTGGTGGCTGTGCGGGCTCTCCCGGCTTCGGATTCCCTCGCAGCCTCTCGGGGGTGGCTGTCCCTCCTCCTCGCCTACCTCAGGGGCCTGGAGTCCCTGGGAGGGGCCCCATCCTGGCCTCAGCAGCAGCGAGAGCCGTGGCCTGGGGGGGCAGGCAGAATTCCCGGCCTTTGGGATCATCCCATCGCTTCCAGCCTGGCCCCGGGGGGCTCCGGGCAGCGTTTTCCCTTGCCAAACACCCCCGTCAGCAGCCGGGGGAGCTGGGCTGCCCCTCGCCTCCCCCAGCACGAGTTTGGGGTGTCCCCCGCCGTCCTCCCCCGTCGCATTCCCGGGATTTGGGGAGGGGGTGTCAGTATTACACGGCAGCGGCTTTCCCGGGGGCAGGGCTGGGGGGGCTCCTGGTGCTGTTCCCCCCTCCCAAAAAACCCGGGACTGTTTATGGAGCGTGGAGCCTCATAGACGTGTTTGTACACTACAAATTCTGCAGCAGAATATTTTTTAAAACATTCGCTGGTTTTGGTTTTTGGTTTGGTTTTTTTTTTTTTCCTCCGTTTGTTTGGTTTTTTTGTAAGCTCTATTTTTGTATATTTAATTGCTATTTGAAAATTCTAATAATGCGTCTTTTTTGCTAATCACACTCTTCTTAAGGAAAAGCCAGGAAAGAAAAAAAAAAACAACAACCAACCAAGAGTTTGCATGTGATTTGACTTGAAATGTAAATAAAAGCAGGTTTTGGAAGTGGGGGTGTGTTTGCAGGGGGCTCTGTCCCCCCATCCCTTGTTCCCTGTCACCCCGGGGATGTCCCCAGCAGGGGAGGGACCACAGGGCTGGAAGTGGGGCGGGTTGGGGTTCTGTTGTCAATGTCCCCTTGTCCCAGAGCAGAGCCGATGGGGACAGCATCCCATGAGGGCAGGCTGGCTGTGGAGCACCCCAAAACCCCCAGCTAGGAGGGATTTTGCAGGATCCAGGGCAGGGCTGAGCATCTCTGCTTAGGGAGAGGATGTTCCTGGACCATCCTGGACCAATCCTCCCAGCCCTAACCTCGGCCCAAGCCCCTAAGGCCGACCTCCCGCAGGGTCGGGAGGGGTTCAGCTCCTGTGGGATCCACTCCTCCTGGTCCTCAGGGCTTGGCCAGGCGGGTGAGGAAACGCCCTCGGATTGTGCCCGTGGGGGCGCTGAGCCGGGGTCACCCCAGCGGGTGGAGGAGCCTGGTGTGAAGGGGACACGGGACCCCCCTGTCCCGTCCCGCTGTCCCCGATCCCAGCCCGGCGCGGGGCTGCTGCCCTCTAGTGCCGGATCCCTCCTGGCCATCACCGAAACCATGGAGTCCTTGGGATGAGCAGGAGCTTTATAACCCATCCCCTTCACCCCCTGCCATGGCAGGGACACCTCCCACTGTCCCACGGTGCTCCAAGCCCCATCCAGCCTGGCCTTGGACACTTCCAGGGATCCAGGGGCAGCCACGGCTCCTCTGGGCACCCTGTGCCAGGGACTGCCCATCTTCCCAGGGAACAATTTCCTGCCCAATATCCCATCCAGCCCTGCCCTCTGGCAGTGGGAAGCCATTCCCTCAATGTTCTGTTCACCTCCAGCAGAAGGATCCACAGGGACTGAGCACCTGGCCGCCCTTACAGACATTTTTGGGATGACGAGCTCGCTGCGTGACTTCCCACTGCTGGGCCAAAGTCTGGATCTCCCACCGAGCTGCACAAAAGTTATTTTTGATGCTTCCACCCCACAGCTCCTGCTCAGGATTGATGCTGTACCTTCCCCACCGATCCCATTCATACCAGTGGTCAGCAATGAAGTTTTTCATCAAAAACACTGCCATTTCCCCCAATTAATAATCTTTAAAAAAAATTTCCCTCCCTCCTTTAAAATGTTTTGAAATACAACTGATACCCAGAGCCTGCAACAGAGGGAGAAACAATTGAGGACTGCCAACAATTATTTTCAACAAGCTAAAAACCAAGTGGGGTCAACCCCAATCTCCCCAGCACATTCCTGCTCATTCCCACCAACATCCGTCCCGCTGTGCTGGAGCTCCAAGAATGAGACAAAAAGCAAACAAAGGGTTTGAAGTGTATAAAAAATAACTGTGATATTTTATAAGAAGAAAAAAAACAAGCAGTTTACAAAAAAAAAAGTATAGACAATAAGTCAGGAAATTTGGTGCTGGGATTAGACCGTGCTGGATCAACTTGAAAATCCAGAGAAGAAGGAGTTACGCTCATGGATGGAGTGAGGAAGTGGAAAACTCGCAGGATGCTGTGCCCAGGAACAGCAGTGCCTCGGGGCAGGGACTGGGGGGATCAGGCTGTGCGACTGCTGCTGGGAATTCCCAGCCCTGCAGGGATTTCCCAGCTTTCCACAGCAGAACCATGGCAAGGTGGCTTCTGCTCCCAAGGCTGCTGTGCTTAATAAAAGCCAGGCTTTTTCCTGCTTTTCCAAAGGATTCTCACACCCTCTCCAGCCCAACCTACCGCTGACTTATTACATCGAGGAGCCACACAGGTCCCAGGCACACAGACATTCCAAAAAAGCAACATTTCTGTGCCTTTTCCACGAGTTTTGGCTGTGAGGGTGGGTGAAAGGCCAGCCAGGTGTGTTAAATTTTAGGTGGTACAGCAGGAGCTGAGTCTAGAAAGCCTTCAGTCAGCACTCTGGAAATGGAGATGTTTTTAATGAAGAGTTTAGGAACCTTTGTGTGATTTCACAAGGAATGAGGACTAAAGGAGAACCTGAATTCAGCTGATCCCAAACAGGGTGCCCAGAGAAGCTGTGGCTGGCCCTGGATCCCTGCAAGTGCCAAGGCCCGGCTGGACAGGGCTTGGAGGTGTCCCTGCCATGGCAGGGGTGGATGAGAGGGGCTCTGAGGTCCCTTCCAACCCAAACCATTCCCTGAGCTGTACCATCCTGCTCCCAGCCCTCACCTCTCCAGTACCTCTTGTGGAACAGAGAGCAGGACACAACTGGAACTTGATGCAGGAAAAACAAACATTTTCTTCCCCAGCCAGCACAGATCACCTTCCACATGAGCCCAATGTTCTTTTCCCTGATTTTACTGAGATCCAATCCCTGGGCTGTGCCAGAATTCCACCTCACAGGTTGTCACCAGCTGAAGTTCAGAGACAAACACAGATCTACCCAGCAAAGCTGGGTCTCACCCTGTGACTCCGTAAATTCCTCCCTTTTCACAGGGAGGTGCCACACAAGATCTCAGGATACAGCAACAGGCAGGGAAGGGCTCAGGGCTGTCCAGCACTTCCAGCCAGGGGATCAGAGAGATGGGAACTGGTTTCTCTGGGAAGAAACCAGGACTGGAAGGGTGCGTTAGGGTCAGGGTCATTCTGATATCCTGGGATAAACCCTGACACCATGGCCTGATCTGAAGGATCTGAAGAGCTTTCCCTGTGCTCCATGGAGCTGGGAAGCCAGAGCACTCCCAGAGCTGTGTCTCCATCAGCTCACATCCCCAGGGAAGGTGCAGATACCTCGTTGCTTTTAGAGAGCGTTTATTGAGCATGCAGGATCCACTCCAAACCCCATCCCGAGGGTGCAACTTCCACAGGGGCTCCACAGCAGTATCCTGCTCGCAGGCTGTGTGGCAGCATGCACAGGGAAAAGGGAGTACAGCATGCATAGCAAGGGGAGAACTCCCCCAAAATGACAGGAGTGTAGCCATTAATAAATGTAACATGGAATATTACAGAGATCCAAGTGTGACTGAAGGAAGTGTCTCTTTGGTGGAGTTTGCTAACAGAGAGAAAACCCCAGACAAACAATGAATATCCTTATTCCATCTCAAATGTAGATCTCAAGGTTGGAGGCTGACTGACACCCCTGACAGCATCCCCAAGGGTGCTGAGGACTGTGCAGGAGTGCTGGAGGCTGAAATGGGACTCACCCTGAGGCACAGATCCGTGCTGGGCTGGACCTGCCGTCCCTAGGACGGAGATAAGGACGTGTGGGACAGGGATAAAGCCTGGCTGCCAGCACAGCTGTGTCCCAGTGTGGATCCAGTGGGCCATATGGAGTTAGTTATACACACCAGGGCTGTGCTGATGCTCTTCCCCCTTCCCAGACCATTTTCCAGCACATGGAGAACCTCTGATTGCAAAGACAGAACTGACCTGGGCACTGGGCACTCCAAGGGATCCCAATGGAAGGAGCAGAGTGCCCCTGCTCTGCTTTGTCACCATCATTAAACACAGAGTAAAAAGGGCAATTCCACGTGACTGAAATGCCCCACAGACCTTCCCATACACCCCCACATCCAGCCAGTGTATTCCAATCACATCCTTTGGAACAAACCTGCACTGTAATCCCAGATGGATTTCAGCTCTTAGAGACACCCATCCCCACGCTGTCCCCAAAGGCCACCCCAGTGGAACAGGCTCAGTGGGGGCTGTCACACAAAACATGGGCTCAGTGACCCCCAAACCACGGGCTCAGTGACCCAGGGAGTGCCCTGAATCCATAGGTCCAACACAGATCCTGCACGGGGTCAGGCTGAGTCCAGGAGTCCCAGGAGAGCGCCGACAGAGCCAAAGTAACCCTGAGGAGCAGATGGGAACAGGCAGTGAAAATCCATGGGCACACACCTGACACAGGAACAGCATCCTCAGAATCAAGGAATAGCTGGGCTTGGAAGGATCCATAAAGCCCATCCAGTTCCTCCCCCTAGTTCCCACTATCCCAGGATGCTCCAAGCCCTGTCCAACCTGGCCTTGGACACTTCCAGGGATCCAGGGGCAGCCACAGCTTCTCTGGGAAATCCATTCCAGGGCCTCAATACCCTCAAAGGGAAAAAACTTCCCAATATCCCACCTTCCCTGCTCTCTGGCAGTGGGAAAGCATTCTCCCTTGTCCCATCACTCCAGGCCCTTGGCCCAAGTCTCTCTCCAGCTCTACTGGAACTCCTTTAGGCACTGGGAAGTCTCCCTGGAGCCTTCCCTTCTCCAGGCTATTGCATACACAGTGTCGTTTTAACAACATATAAAGGAAAGGGGAAAGATACAACTACAGGGAGGTACATTATAAAATAAAATATATAATACAATATAGCTGTGGCTGGAGCAGCAAAGCCCTGAGCACCCCCTGCACTGTGTGCACCCAACAGCTCCACACAGCTGTTTCCAGAGCACTCCAAGGACCTGCATTTTGGAAAAAGGAATTTTACCTCATGTTCCAAGAAAAGTGCTTTTAATTGTCCCTTTGACCAGTAGTCCAGGGCATAGGCCAGGAGCCTCATGGAGATGGTGTTGATCCGAAGGAAGTTGCCCACGAACACCACACGGTTGATGTTCTGCAAGTGTTAAGGGGGGGAAAAAAGGAATATAATGGATAAATTCTATTTTCTGCTTCCAATGATGAAAACCCCATGTGAGGAAGGGTCTAGAGCCCCAGGAGAGGCTGAGGGAGCTGGGAAAGGGGCTCAGCCTGGAGAAAAGGAGGCTCAGGGGGCCCTTCTGGCTCTGCACAACTCCCTGCCAGGAGGGGACAGCCGGGGGGGTCGGGCTCTGCTCCCAGGGAACAGGGACAGGAGGAGAGGGAACAGCTCAGGCTGGGCCAGGGGAGGTGTAAATTGGATATTTGGGAAAATTTCTTCTTGAAAGAGCTGTTCATCCCCGGCACAGCTGTCCAGGCTGAGTTCTCATCCCAGGAGGGATTTAAAAGCCACGTGGATGTGGCACTTGGGGACATGGTCAGTGCTGGCCTTGGCAGTGCTGGGGAATGGTTGGACTGGATGATCTTAAAGGACTTCTCCAACCTAAATGGCTCTGAAATTCTATGAATTAAGATCCTGCTGAAAGTGCCTGGCAGAATGTGCAGAACACCACACACAATTCCATCAGAAAGCAGAACCAGGCCATTTTAAGCCACCCTCTTCCTAAGATTCTCCCAGAAATTCCCAGGCCAAACTACAGCCTCTTTAACTCAGGAATTTGGATAGAATAGCTGATTTTCCCACAAAATCCTTAGACTACCTGGAAACACTGCTCATCAAGTGCCACCTCCCCCTGCTCCCTCCCAGCTCTGGCCTTTGATTCATCATGAAATAGTTGAGTGACTCTACTGTTAAACTGGGGGAAAAAAATCTAATTAGGAGCCCATAACCAATACAATTTTTAAAGAAAAAGATCAACCAAGTAGTGATTATTTTGGATTTAAACCAGACCTCCAGCCTTACTTTTCTATCCCAAAACAGTTCTGATCCAAGCTCTAAAGCTTTCTTGTTCTCCAACATGAAAATAATTCAATTCCTCCACTTTCTGAGGAATCAGGATCAAATCTTACCTGCTCCTGCACTCGTATCCTTCTATGGATTTTTCCTTCCCTCCCCCCATTGACTGACACTTCCCCTGAACTACTCAGGATCCTCTTTTCATTCAGCTGAGCTCCAGAGCAAGGAATTAGCAGATAAATTATGAGCAAGACTGTTTAAGACATGTCTTGGCTCATTTTGGCTGCAACAAAGAGAGAGCCAGAGGAGTCAGGAAGATGCTGGATTCCGTGGAAGCAGGCTCAGGATGGAGTGCAGAGCATGTCTCTGCTCTTTCATAGCCCTGTACAATGCTGCTTGACATGAATGCAACAAGGCAGCACTGTAAAGAAGCTGAAAGCACAAAGATGCAGCAACAGCCATGGCAGTGGTGGGGCTTGGCCAAGAAATCCAGAGCAACTCGGAAAAACAACACAGGAGAAGATATCCAGCCTCTAACCCTCTCCCTCCTTTCCTCCTCTCCTACTGTTCCCAAAGAAAGGCACATTCCTCAAGCAGGCAGCAGCACACAGGTGATGTTTTAGGCAGGGAGCAAGGGAAGAGATTCCCAAAATACCTCGTTAAGGGCACACATCCGCGCTATGGAGCCGATGTTGTTGGTGATGGTGATTAAAGTGGCCCTGGCCAGGTCCTCCTTGCTGACAGATTCCCTCTTCTCCTTGCTCATCATGTTTCCAAAGCTGTAAAAACAGTTTGGGGGTTAAAGGTCCCATCAGAATTCAAAGAGAAAATGGGAACTGCTAATTTAACCAAAGTGATTCATCTTGAAGAATTTCTAATTCTGATTTCTAACTTTAAAAAGCATTGTTATCCATAACAATAGGAATCTGGATTAGGATCTCTTAGGAATGGTTGATCTCCTAAGGCACCTAAATCCAGTTTTTCATCATTGCAGGGGAAACAAAACAAAAATGAGACCCAGGCAGGGCATTACCTGGATGCCACAGCCCAGCCTGGCAGCCCGAAGCGTTCATAGTCTCCTCCATAGATGTCCCTCACCAGTTTGTCCACCTTGGTGCTGTCCCCATGGGATGCCATCTCCAGGGCCTCCTCAAACGTGGAGCAGCCCGTCAGAAGGCAGCAGAGGCCAAAGAAGGTTCCCCCTCCAAGGCTGCAAGTAAAGCAAAATGAAAATGAAGGCTCAGATTGTTCAGTTCTGTATCCCAGCTAGCTCAGGTCACCCCATTCCTGACATTTTAGGGAGAAGCATCCTGGAAAGGCAGCATTTTCCTTAAAGTCTGTTCCTTCTCTCATAATCTCCAGCCTGTAAGGAATCCCTCACAGCCTTCTGCACAGGCCATGTTGTGAAATGAGACCTCATTTTTTTATGTTACACTGTCCACTTTCTTCCCAGCATCCAGAGATGTTAATTATAAAACAAATGTTAGTCCTGAGGGATAACTGGAGTGTCAAGGCAGAGAAATCCAGAATTTGGGGGAAAAACCCTGTCTTCTTCACTTTACAGCACATACATGCCACTAATAATGTCTAGTAAGAATAAGAACTGTACTGAATTTAAAATTATTATTATTATTATTATCATTATTATTACTATTACCTTTCAGGGAATCCAGGGAAGCTTCATGCCACAGAACTCTATGCCTTTGCCAGGACACAAAAGCCACATCTTCAAGATGGGCAGCAACTGGGGAATTACTGCTATGCCATTATCCCTTCCACCAAAATCTGGCAACTTTTGGAAGTCAGGATGGAAATCTCGACTTCTTGGATCAAAGCTAAGAGTTGTTAACAATCCCAAACTATGTGATCTCATAAAATAAATAGATAAAGCCCTTGAATTCCTGCAGCAGAGCAACTGAAAAACCAGCTTTGGTGGAGACAGGCTGCAGTAAAGACACCAAACCATGAAATCCAGATCCTCTTTTCCAGGTGGGATCTTTGTTGGCAGGGAATAACTGCAATAAGAGCAGGAGCTTGGTCATTCCCCTTACCACCTTTATTGCAGCTTGTCCCTGAAAATGCCATTTCCAAAGCAGGAATGTGCTCCAGACCCTAAAATCAAACTTCCTTTATGCACCAGCACTCACCTGGTGCCTGTTACCCGTTTATAGTTGTCTTTGGAATAGACAGCCAAAATGCTGACCCCTGAGCCAATGTTCACCAGAAGGAGAGGATAGGGATTCTCCAGGTTGAACGGGAGCTTCTGGCACCTCTCAGCATCCGTTGGGTTCTCAAAATAGTAACACTCGGAGTGTCCATTGAAGCCCACGGAATCGATGTACAGCACTCCTTTAACAAGGCAATCCAGCTCATCAAGCTTACAAAGCTCAAGGTCACCCATCTGGTGGGAAGGAAAAAAGAGGAATGTTGAAGAAGTAGCCAGGGATTTGAAGCATTTATGCTCAGGGCTGGAAAAATGCATTCAGTGCCAGCTCAATCCAGCTATGTCCATGCTCCCTGCAGAAGCTGAGGGAGAACAGGAGAGCACAGGGACTCCTGAGTACCACAGCCCTCAGGTGTGGAACAGGAGAAAACAACCTGGACCCACAGATGGACACAGAGAGAATTCCAGCAACTCCCACAGGCCTGATTTAGGCCCTGATGCTGAGGCACTGGTGTGGAAAGCCAGGAGGAGGCACTTACAGCGTTTGACCAAAATATCCCACAAAGCCCATCCAAAGGAACATCAACAAACAGCAAGGAAGTTATAAAATCATCTTCTCCTCATGTCACTGCCTTGACCACACAAAATTGGGTATTGGGAAAAAGTGAACACAAATGGATGTGTTTCCCATCTTAGTTTTAGAATCCTCATCCCTGGAGGGATTTAAAAGCCATGTGGATGTGGCACATGGGGACATGGGTCAGCGGTGGCCTTGGCAGTGCTGGGGGAACAGCTGGATTTGCTGTTCTTAGAGGGCTTTTCACCCTTCATGATTCTCTAAAAGCCCCTTTATTTGCATTTTTCCAAGCCCTGACTAAACAAATATTTATCACACTTCTTTCATCATGAACAAGGACCCCACTAGAATGAATCCCATGATGATGTCCAACCCCAGCTATGAACTTCCTGACAGTTACATTTACCACCAGACCTGCCTGAACCTCAGCCAGCTCATTCACACAGGTGTTAGAAATGAAACCAGGCGAGCAAAGGAAGAAAATAAAGCAGGAGAAAGACAGCAATGAGTAAAAAAACCCCAAAAAACAAAAATGAGACTGAGATTAGCACAAGAAGGGATTAAAAATAGAGAGGAAGATTTGTAAGAAAGACAATTAGTGAACAATTTTAGAGTTACGTTGAAGGCAGGAAATGTTTTAATTTGGAGATGCCAACTTGACTCCACATGCCAAGTTTAACTGGAGTGAGGGACAGCATCAAAACGAAGATTTAGAGAAGTTTTAGAGTGTGCAGAGAAAGTTTTGCAGTTTTAAGCTCTCAAAGAAACATCACTACCAGATCCTAATGGTATAGAAGCCAAAAATGCCTACTGTGCGAAAGTCCTGCTCAAATTTGTACGCTCCACCTCCCGTGGCACATAAGGTAGTATGGAGGCTCGAGAAGTGCTTTTCGCTTCCCATTTGGATAAAAGCAGGCATGTCATGAGTAGGAAAGCGTATAAAGTGCAGATTGCCTTTACGTCCACACAGGGTAAGGTCCTTGAGCTCAAGGTGCACATCCCGAATGCCTGTGGAGCCATAGGCTACGTTTGATGTCAGGTATTTGCGGATGCTTTTGAGGTTTTCCACTTCTTCCTCTTCCTCTTCGGCCGTGATGTCTTTGGGTTCAAAATAAACCAGTTTGACCAAGGTCCCTCCGATGTCCAAGCCAAACCAGGGAAAGACTGGAGAGAGAAGACAAAGAGAAAATGAGACAGAGTATGGCACAGCCATAGCACAAGCACCTTTCTCATGGAAGGTGCCCCCACCCATGGGAGGAGGCTGGAACTTGATGGTCTTTAACATCCCTTCCCACCCACACTATCCTGTGATTCTGTGAAAACAGTTTTCATTAAATTAATTAATGCAGTTCTTTAGGGACCCACGTGGTCTCTCCGTTTTCAGGAATGTTATCTTCAACAAGACACTCCTCCAACACGAGCACAGCTCCTGTTCAGAGATCCCTCATGCTCAGGAGCTCCGAATATTTGCTGTACAACACTCCAACACCGACATCCCTCCCCACAGGTCTGACAGCTTCCATAGCCCTGCCAGATCCTGTTGCAGGTTTAATCCCCAGCTATTCCTTTTCCCAAGTTCTGAACCAGAGCCAGAGCCACGGATAACACCAATGCTTTTACATCAAAGGGAAGTGCAAACGTTCCCTAATTACAACACAGAGCTGAGGTAGACGAGTAATCTAAGATGCCGCAGGGAGACAAAAACAAATGTCTAATTGGATTATTTTATTAGTCAAATTCCCCCATGGTACAAAATATGCATCAGTGTCAGGCCCAGCAACATTTACAGCTGTGTTAGATAATGAGCTTCTTGGAAAAGATCAAGAGAAACCCCTGATCTGATGGAATCTGCGATTAGAGCTGGGAACTGGAACAGATTAATATCACTATTAATAAGCTAAAGGAGAGGCTGGAGCTAACGAAATGCACAGGCTCCAGAGCAAAGGGAAAAATGTAGCCACATGTTAAGGCTTAAGGGAGCAGGATTCAACCCTTATGATAGCTTCCAGAAGGAAAAAAAGAACATTTAGAAAATAAACCTGAATAATGGAATTATAAATGTAGGGAAAGACCTCCACAATCCCAACCTTTCATCCAGCTCTGCCAAGGCCACCTCTGACTCATGTCCCCAAGTGCCACATCCACATGGCTTTTAAATCCCTCCAGGGATGGGGATTCCAGCCCTGCCCTGGGAATCTGGGCAGCTGTGTCAGTTCTTCCCTCTTTTGGGGAAGAAACCTTCCCAAATATCCAATCTAAACCTCCTCTGGCCCAGCCTGAGCTGTTCCCTCTCCTCCTGTCCCTGTTCCCTCTGGCTGTCCCCTCCTGTCAGGGAGTTGTGCAGAGCCAGAAGGGCCCCCTGAGCTCCTTTTCTCCAGGCTGAGCCCCTTTCCCAGCTCCCTCAGCCTCTCCTGGGGCTCCAGACCCTTCCCCAGCTCTGTTCCCTTCTCTGGACACACTCCAGCATAGATGTTACCAAGGTTCCTCTGGAAAACAGGATCTTGGGTTTTAGTAAAAATCCTTATCTGAGAACAGATAAGGGTGGAACATGGAGAAGCCCTCATTCCTCTCCCTTTGGAGCAAGAATCACTTATGCCAGGCTCTTCAGGGGACAATCTTTGCACAGGCAGCAGCCTGACAAGTTGGAGGACACATTCTCTCCTAGGCAGATTTATCTGGTGACTGTACAGGCCCTTCCAGAGCTTTCCAGCTCCCAGGAGCTGCTGGCACTGGCAGCTCCCCACAGTATTTTTAATTCAGCAAGTTATTTTTATGTATTTCCACAGAGGCCACCCCCAACCATCACCAAAGGAAATCTTGAAAGAAGATGCAAGCTCTATTTTCAGAGACACATCCAAATCCCAATCACTCTCCATTTTGGAGACATTTACTTCAAAGAAGAACAGACACAAAAATAACTTTTCATGAATGAAAGGGAAAGGAATCTGAAGGGCAGCCCAACAGAGGGAGGGAGCAGGAACAATCCAAGGACTTTTACACAGGCAGATAGTGTAAAGACAAAGGGGAAAGGTTTTAAACTAGGAGACATTTACATATTAGGAAGAAATTCTTCCCTGTGAAGGTGGGGATGCCCTAGCACAGGTTGCCCAGAGAATCTGAGGCTGCCCCTGGATCCCTGGAAGTGTCCAAGGCCAGGCTGAATTGGGCTTGGAGCACCCTGGGATAGTGGGAGGTGTCCCTGTGTCCAAGGCAGGGGGACTGGAAGCAGATGGTCTTTAAGGTCCCCTGCCACCCAAAGCATTCCATGATTCTATGATTTCTGGAGCGCATTTGTTCCTGTCAGAACACACCATTTGATTTCTGCATTCTGAAGTCCGCTGGGCTTTTTTTTTAAAGCACTCCCACCATTGCATTCAGACAACAATCTTCCCCCAAACTCCCTCTGCCAGGTTACACAGGAGTAAAAATGGGGAGAGAGCAGAGGCTGGGGACTCGGAGATGGGCTCACTGATGTGCAGCAGGAAAGGCAAACATCCAAAACCACAGTGCTCTGAAGCCACATGCCTGGAAATGCCACAGGGACTGCTTCATCACAGGCTAACAGGCTCCCACTTCCCAGCACTCAGCTGGTAGCACAGGCACAGCTTCAGTAAAATAACATATTTGTTTTAAAGTTGGTAGTGAAGCTCACAAACTCCTACACTCAGCGAAACAAACCTTCCAGATTTCAGGGCAAACACAACTGGGTCCATCAGTTTAGGCAGCTTTCCTGGTCACAAAAAAACAAACAAAAAAAAAGAGCAGCTCCTTGGAAATTTCATCCCAAACCCAGTACCATCAAGACCTTTGACTTCTGGACAGAACATTAAGCATGGAGTTAAACCGCACCAGTTATCCACAATCAGGAACAGGGAAACAGGAATGATGCCAGCAGGGCTGGGAGCAACTGCAGCCAGGCTGGGCTCAGGGGTCACTATCTCCACTCAACACTGGCCCTAAAAAGAAAATCCCAGCCCCTGAGATGGGACAGAACTTCTGACCAGAGCTGGCACACAGCTCCCTGCGGCACCGGCTGGAAAAGCTCTGCACGGAGCAGCTGGTGTTCTCCATCTGCCAGCAGCTCGGCTGTACCTTCCCTAAGCCACCAGGGATAAATTCAAAAAGACAGCCTATTAAGGTAATTAACTTACCCCAAATGACTGTTAATTATGGATCCCTCATTATATACATCCCAGCCACAGGTTAAGAATCCAAGGAAGAAGTGTGTGAGCTCAAAATTAAGTACTTCTTTCCCAAGGTGCAAAGGATTCCCTACACATTAACACCTGTTGGAGAACTCAATCCATTACACAGACAAAACTTCCCTATAAACCCTTTCTTGCAGGAAAGGGGAATGGCACACAAACAAGAGGAGGAAATTATTCCAAGGACATGAAGAACTGGGGATTTTTTCCTGACACTTACAGCGAGTCATCCAACAGGAACATGCTGGGCAGTGACAGCTCTTCCGTGTCTGAGAACTAGAAAAATCCAAGGCAGGGAGGAGGAAGCTCTCCTGGATCAATGCCATCACCATCTGCCATCAAGATTTCTCCTGAAACATTGATTTATTTTTTTTTTTCCCAGCAGATGAAACCCATCCAGAGATTTCTCCCTTTTAAGCCTCTGAAGCAATTTTTCCAAGAGAGCTGCTGCAGATCTCGAGGAACAGCAGGAGAACTGCTGGCATCCAGGAGCCCTCTGGGCATCCCTGAGGCTGATTTTACTCAGTCAGAAGGTTCTGCTGGAATAACCAGACACCAGTATCAAGGGCCGGGGCAGGAAATGCAAATGCTGCCTCTCATCACCTCCTCCCTGCTGCTGCTTGGAGCTCTCTGTGAGGGAAGAGCATCGCATGTCTCCTTTCCAAGCGCTCACCAGCCGCAGAACAACGGGAAGGATGGCAAATCCCGAGGCTGGCACAGGAAGCACATCACTGTACGGACCTCTGGACCTCCTCCTGCCCAGCACCTTCTGGGATGTGTTTAGTTGTTCCTTGGGTGTTTGGGCATTTCCAAGAAAGGCAGGAAATCCTCTGCTCTCAGCTCCAAACCTCCCGCAATCAAAACTCTGTTGGTTTTTTTAGAGGATGAGAGCCATGAATCCCATTCTCATGGGCAGAGAAGCTGTGGCTGCTTCATCCCTGGAAGTGTCCAAGGTCAGGTTGGAGCAACTTGTACTAATGGAAAGTGTCCCTGCCCATGGCAGGGGATGGAATGAAATGATCTTGAAGGTCCCTCCCAACCCAAACCATTGGCCCGGCAAACTTCTGCTTCCCTTGAGCAATTTCAAAAGCAGCTCTCTCTATATATATTTTCATATAAACAGCTCTTTGTCTTAAAAACAAACCTTCTGCTCAGGGGCAGATCTATGGATATGCAGCAACAACAAAAGACTGGTCTGCCAACAAAGTTAAAGGCTCACAGCTCTGACTAAATAATCCCACAAAAGCTCCAGAACACTTCGTGTGCCCACAGCAAGAGCTGCCACCCTCCCTTCAAATTCTTTTTGCAGCCAGACTGTAAGATCTTCAGGGCAATAAAAAGAAATTGCCTTTATCTGATATGTAAATTACTTCATAAAATTGGACACTGTGTAAATAAAAAAGACCTCTAACAGACTTATTCTGGAAGCTGCAGAACTGTCAAGATGAAAGAGGTGATATAATTAAAGATCTCCACGGTGGATTTTCATCACTAAACAAGCAGCTCGAGTTGTATTTCAGAGTGATCCTTAACTTCTGAGCCAATTATATCAGGAGCTAAAAAGATTAGTCTGATGATTTAGATCAGTGTGTGACAGCACCTCTAGGCTTACTCTGAAATATTCAATATTATATTTTAATAGTGTTATACCATGCTGGAAATTTTACAGCTGAGAAAAAAATACAATTCATTAGCATTTAATATAAAGTGACACTAAGTCTACATCTCCTCCCATCCCTAAAAAGAGGCTCTGATAGGAATTCATATTTCATACACCATTCCAAAACAGAAAAATATACTTAAACATCAAAGCTTAAATTTTGTACTACCAAAGAGGTGACAAAACAGCATTTTATTTTTCCCTTTTCTTGGATATTTTGTAAATTGAAAATTTAAAGTCATATGTCCATTATGTCTTTGCATGATCCCGACAGAAGATACTAAAACTTTTAAAAAAACCAAATCAGTTGAAGAGAAAGAATATTTTCTCACAGAACAAGCAAGAGAAGGGCAAAGCACATTTTGCTCACCATGGAAATAACCTAAATTCATCTCTGTTGAATATCCCAAGATTTCAGGATGAGCATGGAAAGAATGAAGGAAGGGGAAAAGGGGTAAAGCTGATGAACTGAAATGCTGATCTCTTTCTCTTATTAAAAAGATTCATTAAAAAAACATTCCCCTGCTCACTATGACCACCATCAGGTTTCTGCCTGGCACTTAACCCTTCCCACAGCCACAGTTCCCTTTTGAACCATAATGGGAATATCCTCATTGCTCACCTGGAGTCTTCCAAGTCCAATTTTTAAGTATGGATTTCAATAATGGCACTGATAATTCAGTACCAGAAGGGAATTTTTCTGTATTGTTCCTGGAACTGATAAAGTTTTTGTGTATGACGTGTCTGCCTGCACTAAACCCTGTCAGACTCTCCTTCCCAATGTAACACTCCAAAGCTTCAACAAATCACCACTTCATGTTTTCAGGGACACTTCTCAGTCCCTTCTGAGAGCAACAGTGTCCTTGACTTCTCCCTCTTCTGCCAGGGCGCACGCAGAAAATCCCAGCATCTGCAGGAAAGCCCCTCAAGTGCACCAGGAAACATCTCACAGAATCATTCAGGCTGGAAAAGACCTCCAGGATCAATTCCAACTGTTAACACAGCACTGCCATCTTCACCCTTAATCCACATCCCCAAGCATCACCTCCACACGACTTCCCAACAGGGAATTTAAATTTCCAGGGAATTTAAAAACCCAAGGTGCATGAAGGCACACAGCTGACGTACTGGGTGCACTGTTTATTTCACACCTATCCCAAATCCAGTCTTCTTCCCTGCTCTCTGCAGTGACTGTACATTACGGGCTCAGAGGGCCAAGGATCACGAGTCTGCTGAAATCCTTTCATTCCTGGGGAAGCGGGGCTCATCTGCCAGGGCATCTGCCAGCACAGGCAGGCAAGACAAGCCTCAAGGTCACCCAGCTCATTTGCCACATGCCAGCAGACAAGTGGGAGCTAAAGTAGGACATTTTTGATCCCACGCCTATTAAGTGCTTTTCTTTCATTTCAGTTTGAGTCTTCCTTAAGGTGGGATGGAGTGTTTTAACTCCAAAACATGATGGATTGTGACATCAGGCATTGTCCCTGCTAAGGGATGCCCTTGCTACAGCACACACTTCTCTTCCACTTAGCACAAGAATAATTCAGGAAAGTCAGACTAAATCGTAATCATGAATCCCTCCACACTGACCTTCCAGATTCGCTACAAACCCTTCCCTGGAAGCTTCCAGAACATCTGTTTTCCGTAAAGTATCCTATGCTAATCTCAGCACCCAACTTTAAACCACATTTTCCAGAGAAGACACAGAAACTGCCCTGAGCAAGACAGGGAAGAATCATCACCTAACACAGAGCTCCGAGTCCTCCCTCATTTTCATACCAGAGATCTCCTTCATGTCCCTGCAGCCTTTTAACAGGTCTCAAATTAACAGCCTCACAGATCTCCATTCCTATTTTTCACACTAAGGGCAGAAGAGAACCTGCACCAGCACCCAAAAACAAGAGCAGGAACACTCTTAAAATTTCCCATAAATATGGTAACAACAGTGTCTCAGCATTGCCAGTCACAGCCGAGATGCAGCAGAATTCTGATCCCTGTTTTCAGCCCAGAATCCTTGCTCGCATATTTTCAATAGCTGTGCAGACACCAAGGAATTACACTGAGGCTGTTTCATTTTCAGGGTATGGCAATTTCCTTCCAGGACGAAGGACTCCGGCAGAAGTCAAGAAATGATCTCTCGGTTATTCCTCAAATATGGCTGAAGTCAGGGACAGCCACAGCACCTGCACGGCAGCTCCTGCTGCTCCCAAAATGAAGGCTGCCATCCATTTTGCTGTTTCCAGTAGGACATTTACAAACGTGGTTCTAGGGATTTTTTTTTCTCTTAGAAAGCCTGGTTTGATCTCTGCCTAGCTCCTGCCAAACCTGCCAGGTTCTTCTCTCCCAATATTTAAACTAGTCCCTTTGCTCTCTATTTCTTTGCTTTCACAGTTACCAGTTCAGCCCCACAACCTCAAACACTGGTCCTTCCATCTGTCCTGCTGTGCCCTTTTCCTCACCCTGTCACCAGGTGCCTTCCTTTCCTTCCCATCTAAGGTCCCCAATTTGGGAACCTCAGCATCTGCCACAGCCCCATCCCACGTCCTGCCCCACCAGGCAGGTGTCGCCTCACCCTAAACCTCCCAGAGCTCCTGGAGCTCAGCTTGTCCCATCCTTCAGCCCAACCAGCTGAGCCCATGTCACAGACCCACCGTGTCCCTCACCGTGCTGTCCCCAAACTAGCCGTGCTGTGCCCGTGCCATCATCCCACAGTGCTGTTCCTAAGTTGGCTATGCTGGACAATCAACACCCCACCGTGTCCCCGCCGTGCTGTCCCCACACTGCCCATGCCGTGTCCATCTCACGGCCCCCCGCGCTGTCCCAGTGTCCCCGTCCCTCTCCGTGCTCCCC
>NC_031771.1:66105158-66114901 GCF_001522545.3 Parus major
CGCACGGCCCCGCGGGGCGGGACACCCTGTGAGGCGGCCGCCAATCCGCGCCCCCCGCGGCGCGGAGCGACAGCAGGATGAACCAATAGGAGACCGGTATTGAGCGGCAGCGGAGAGCCGGGCCCGCCTCCTGCTCTCGGCCGCGTAGAGTGACAAGCTGCCCAATCGGAAGCGTGCGCCCGGGTGAGGCGGGCCGATATGCGGCAGCGCTGGCCTATGGGCTTCCTCTGGAGCGAGATTGACAAGACGACCGCCCAATGACCGAGAGAGTTGTCCGGGTGGGGAGGGAGATGGTGCGGTGATTGACAGCTGGGTAACTATGGCAACGCGGGGGGCCGAAGGGAAGATCCGCAGTAGGCTCGGCTGGGCCGGACCGCGCGGAGGGGCTCATTTGAATATGATTTGCATATTCAGATACTGTGCATAGAGACGGGGGGCGGGTATCCACGCACCATGGCGAGCCTGAACGCACCTCACAGAGCATCTCGTTCCACCCCGTCCACTATCCCAGGCTGCTCCAAGCCCCGTCCAACCTGGCCTTGGACACTTCCCGAGATCCAGGGGCTTCTCCAGGCACTCTGTGCCAGGGCCTCACCGTCCTCACGAGGAAGAATTTCCTCCTAAAATCTTAAAATCCTCAGCTCTCCTTTACATCCTAACATAATTCCAGTGTGGATACAACCCTGTTCCTGAAACCCTGACGCCACGTTTATCAACAAGCGCAGCAGGAAATGCCAAGTTGGCAGAAAAATTGAGGCAACCATAAAGAGGTTGAGGCAACAACCAACAGGATGAAAATTCAAAAGGAAAACACGGATTCCCAGACTACAGGATGTCATCACAGCTCCCGTTGTAACGCGATGGAGATTCCCTTGTGGAATGTTGTTGTCTGACACACCCAGAGTACACCAAGCGTAGAACTGCAGCCCAGTGACCCAGGGTGTTCCTCACCTGCCCCGGGGTAATCCCAGCTCACCACAATCCTCAGACATTAATTCGATACCTGAAGGATCAGCGATCGACATTCCACAAAGGTGTGATAATTTCCATGAGTATTTGCTGAATTCTGGTTGCTGGAGTGAAAAGGGACAAAGGGATTGGTCAAATTTAGTTGGTGTATTTTAATATCCTGTTGGGTGAGTGGGGGAAGCGGATAAATGGGGTTGGCAGTGACAGGAGATAAAGGATGAGCTCTGAACACAAATAATCCCCTTCAGATAAGCATTTCTTTCATTTGGGTAAAAAAGGAACTCACTGAGCTGCTCGATGCTCTTTGAGTATTTTCAACCCCTGCTGTGTTTGACACACCTGGGGTCTAACAGCTGGAGCTGGAAAGCAGAAAGCGAGGGAAACTCCTGGGGTATCTCAGCTGTTGGGACAGAGCAGAGCGTGGAGAGGGCACAGGAAAGGGCTGTTCCCTCCCAAAAGCTTCCTGCTTGTCCCCAAAAGGCACACAGAGAGGTGAGCAGTGGTTTAGGGGTGTTGGTGCCTCTGTTCTGCCGGTCAGAGCTGTTCAGGGCACAAGAAGAGAAACCTGGGGAGCAGCCACCTCCAGATCTGAGCCCAGAGGCTAAGGTGGCCCAGCATGGGGAAGGTGCCCCTTTTCTGGACAGGATCCCAGGACAGAATTCAACCAGAAAACCCGGATAATGAATAAAGCTGCATCCGTGGTGGGTACCAAGCTCAGCACACATCTGTGCCCTGTGTCCACCTGGTTACATCCAGTCCCAAGGGTCCTTCCAGCCACAGCTCTTTGTGGCTCTGTTACAGCCTCCAAGTTTGGAAAATTTTGCAGATGCTTAGAGCATTTCTTCCCTCAGAACTTGTTCAGTTTCTCTTTGGTAACAACATCCAGACTTGTGCAGCTCAGCTGTTTGGTGCCTTGGGAACCACCTTCCCTGTTTTCATCCTGGGCATCCCACCAGCAACAGGAAGACCTGCCTGGTTCCTCAGAACCAGGTCCTGTGCTTGCTCCAAAAGGTCTGGAAGCTGTCCCTGAATCCTGTCACCCTTTCCTGGCACCAATGGCCTCAGTCTCTCAGTGTCACTGCCAACAGAGCCCTTCAGAGCATTCCCTCCAGCCACAGCATCATCAACCTCCCACTCTTCATCCCACAAATCACAACAAGTCAAGTGTGAAGCATCAAACCAATTTATTATAGTTAGTAAAAGGCTTTTTAGCCTGTTAGTAAAAGATGTGCAGCTCCCTGCTGCACCATCTCCTGCCAATGAGGCTTTAAAGTGCTACGTATCAACTGTGAAAATCCCGGCACGTCACAGCAGCAATCTGAACGTGTGCTTTCCCCAGTCTGAGGTGGTGACAAACCAGCTGTTTCACAAGAGAAATCCGACATGAAAAGGCAAAGCGCACAAGCTGTTGCTTAAATATATGGAAAAACATGGGAAGAATTTCACAGGCAAGTAAAGCATCAGAGAAGAGGGCCTTGGTATGGATGCGGCTGGTTTAGGATCTCCCCTGAATTACAGAAAGTGCAGAGAAAGCAAGTCCCTTCCTGTCCCTCGTGTTAGGGAGTGATAACCATTTTATCTTTAATGGGAAGAGCAGCCCCCACATTCCCTCTCCTGGCAGAGGGGGCTGAATGTGTTTAAAGGACTGTCCCTTCTTCCTTCAGCACCATGCAAGGAATAAACACCTCAGGCTCTTCTGGAAGGCAGCCCTGACACACCAAAATCAACACCTCCCTCCTGCATATATTGTTTTTTCTTAGTTTTATGGAGGCACTTCTTGGATTTTTGGGCAGAAGGGAAGTATTGTGAGGGAGAAGCATCAGCCATTCAGGGCTGATGGACCTTTCCCTCCACAGGCCAAGCTCTGGGTGTGATGGCTGCACTTTGCCCCATTGGCCTGAGAGGGCTGAGCTCCCTCCTGCTCCCTGCCAGCAGGAAGAGCAGATTTTGGGAAGCTGTGCTGATGGCAGGAATTCAGGATGAACAAGTTACTGGACACAGAGGGATGAGGGAAGTGATTCTGCTCTTTTGCTCTGCTCAGGTGAGACCCAACTTGCAGTGCTGTGTCCAGCTCTGCAGCCCCAACGTAAGAAGGATGTGGAGTTGCTGAAGCAAGAAATTCTGAGGGCTGAAACTCTCCTGGCTCTGCTCTGGAGCCAGGCTGAGGGAGCTGGGAGTGCTCAGCCTGGAGAAGACTCTGACGAGACCTTCCAGCAGCCTCCAGTACCTAAATGGGCTCCAAGAGAGCTTCAGGGACTTTGGGCAACAACCTGGACAAAGGGGAATGGCTTCCCACTGTCAGAGGGCAGGGATAGATGGAATACTGGGAAGAAATTCCTCCCTGTGAGGGTGGTGAAACACTGACATATGTTTCCCAGAGAAGCTGTAACTGCCCCATCCCTGGAAGAGTTAAGGCCAAGTTGGATGGGGCTTGGAGCAACCTGGAGCAATGTAACTACTCCAGGCTGTTTCTTCTTCACTGCTTTACTGCATTTTAGAACCACAGAATGGTTTGTGTTGGAAGGGCCATTAACAAGCATCTCATCCCAGCCCTCTGCCACAAGACCAGTTTGTTCCAAGCCCTTTAGACACTGGAAGGTGCTACAAGGTCTCCCCATAGCCCAGAGCATCTCAGACTCTGGTATGGCCTCCCTGCAGGGTGGAGTCGATCCTGTTTGTGTCCCAGCCTGGGCAGAAGGTTCCTATACCCCTACCCCATAGCATCAGGTATCAGGAAGGGCAAGAACTACAACTACCCTTCCAACCAAGCTGCAAAAATCCAGCCTCAAATTCAAAGACACCCAACAACCTTTTGTGGGACCAAGTCTGCTTAAAGTTGTCAATACCTGAAATATTCCTCTTAAATCAGAAACCCCTTTTCCTGCCTGAACAGAGTGAAATGAGGCTGATCCTTGATAACGCTGGTATGATGCAGCTCTTTCCTGACCCTCATGTTTATCCCCAGGGTCAGTACTACATGAAGCAATCCCAGAAGGAGGAGGAGAGCCAGAGACACCAAGTAAGGCAAACTGAACATGAGACATCCAGTGGAGGCTGCAGCACCCATCCTTGGGCACATTTTCAAGCCAAGATGAGCAGAGCCAAGAAAATCAGCTCTGCTGTCACAGGATATCTGCACAACCTCTCCTGGCTGCACTGCACAAAGGGACCTGGAGGTCACCCTTTGGATCACCAGGATATGTTTCCCTGAGGCTTCCTGGGACCAAACACGGAAGACATGGAGAACCACCATGAGTGCTTTGCTTTTTGACTCAGTGGATCACTCACATTTTGGTGTGAGATCCTCTCCTCTGGGAGTGTAGAAGGAGAAAGCTACAGTCAAGAAGATGGTTGAGAAATGGGAGGGAACAGACCCAAACCCAACAGCATCATGTACCAAGGCCTCTTCCAGCAGAACCTTCCAGAAAAAGATTTAACAATGCCCCTACTGCCCCCTGCTACTCTTCAGGCTTCAAATGCGTTGACCAAAATCCTGTTGCCAGAGAAATCCCCCCGGCTGTGTCACGGTCGTGGTGTCCCATCCGTTATTTCCGCAGCCGAGCGTACACCGCGAACGCCACGGCAGAAATGACACCGACAGCTGGAAGGACGTACAGCAGGGACAAGCCACCGCTGTCCCTCTTTGCAACTCTGGCTGGAGGTGATCTGGTGGCAGGGTCATGGCCACTGCCAGAATTGAAATTCATGGAGCTTCCAAGGGGACTGACTCCGTCGCTGCCAGCTCCAAGCTGGATGCTGGGGTGATGATCCACACGGACCTCGTGGGTGCCCATGGAGGTGCTGTCCCAGCTCGGAGCAAGACTGGAGTCTCTGCTTGCTCCAGATGCCTCCTTTTCTCTGGGGTCTGCATGAACTGAGGAGACCCTTGGGAATGTTCCCCCTGAGCTCAGGCTATCCCTGCTCACCAGGATTGGGTCGCTGCTGAGGCCAAGGCTACTGGAGGTGGTGGAACAGGGCTTGCTGGGCTCCTGAGAGCTCAGGCACCTGCTGGCCACCTCTGGGCTGCCCTGAGGCACGGACATGAGGACACCCGGCTTGCCGAGCTCCTCCTCCTTCTCCTCATCACGATGAGATGCCCAGATGCTCATGGCAGAGCTCACCCGGGGAGCCGATCTCCCAGCCATGCCTTCGGAGCCTCCTACCAAAGCTGTGCCCAGGAAAGGGTTTGCCGAGGCCGGGAGCACCTTTAGGAGACAAGGAGAGGGGCTGGGTGTCAAGGGAAGCACCCAATGGCCTGGGGCACACAGGTTTCACACAAACCCATTTCAACACAGTCCCCACATCTGCTGCTAACAAGGTTGGGTCACAGGTAACAGGGAGGTGAAGGAGGGAGGCAAGGAGGAAGGCAGGCAGGGATGAAGGGGAGTCAGGCAGTGAGGAGAGCACTGGAAAACAGCACCTGGAAGCCAGGAGACTGACTGGCAAGGTAAGGTGGGGAAATAAGGAGCCAAGGCCCAAGAGAGCTCGGCTCCCTTCCCCCATGCTCCATCATACAGCATGAAGATGGTAACATGAAAACCACAGAATCAGAAAAAAAATCCCTGAATAAACTCATCACCAGCTCACAGTGTGACACTGCAACAGAAAAGCTCCTAACCAGGGGGAGTGGACAAGGACAGGAACAAAATGCAAGTGGCAAGAGGAAAGGTCACCTACTTTCTCCTTTGCTGGCACAGAGGGGCTGCTGCTGGCTGTATTCCCAAATGACAGTTTCTTCTCTTGCGTAAGAGACTTGACAGAGGTGTCACGGGATGGGAAAATGTCTCTGGGCACAGGGGTAGCACCCAGGGTAGTTGTTTCCATCAAAGCACCTGTCAAGGAGTAAACAAAGCATGTTGCATTAACCAGGGGGCCTAAAATGTGAAATCTGCTCTTCCTCAAGGAAGCTGTGACAGGACAGTTCCCAAGCTGAAGGGGTGGCAGAGGGAGCAGGATCCAGTGCCCTGGCTCTAGCTCTGCTGAGGCACCAGAGCTTTCCCTGCAGCTGCAAGTAACTCACACAGGGTGGGCTGCAGGGCTGGGGAGCACCAAGGGAAACAGAGGCTTTTAAGGCTCCTGAAACTCCATGTCCTCCCAGCCAGGAGGTGCTGACCCTACATGGCAGAGGTGAAAGGGTTGGGAGGGATGGGTGTCTGTTTCCCCACCTTGAGACCCTGGAGAAGAGGACAGGGTTTTATCTTGATTCTATGATGCCCACAGGCAAGGGATGTAGGAGATGCTAAAATTCCCTCACATCTCTGCAAACTAGGGGAAAGGGAGAAGTTTCACACCCCAAAGCTGTTCCACTAACAAAACAAAATTAAAATGCAGATGGATGAGATGATCATAGTGAGTCCCTTCAAACAAAATAGTTCTATTCTATTCTATTCCCCCAGCACTGCCAAGGCCACCACTAACCCGTGTCCCCAAGTGCCACATCCAAACGGCTTCTAAATCCCTCCAGGGATGGTAACCACCACTGGCCTGGACAGTTTTTTCCAGTGCTTGACAACCCCTTCCAAAAAGAAAATTTTCCCTACTATCCAACCTAAACCTCCCATGACACAATTTTCCTCTCATCCTGTTGCTTGTTACCTGGGAGCAGAGCCCAATCCCCACCTTGTGCCACCCTCCGTCATGAAGTTGCAGAGAGTAAGGTCTTCCCTGAACCTCCTTTTCTCCAGACTGAGCTCTCCCAGCTTCCTAAGCTGCTGCTCATCAGACTTAGGCTCTAAAGCCCAGCCAGCTCCATTCCCTTCTCTGGGCCCACTCCAGCATCCCAGTTTCTTTCTTGCAGTGAGGGGCTCTGAGCAGCACCTCCTGCTCCCCAGTGGCTCTCTGGTTCTGCCAGAAGGAAAACCCACCTGCACTCCCTGTGTGCTCTCGCAGCATCCCGGAGCGCTTCTTCTCCGCATCAAACTGCTCCTGTATGAGGAGGGGGCTGCGCACATCCACAAAGCTGCTCGTGGGCTCACTGTGCCCAGAGCTTGGCACAGGCTGCTTTTTTGGCACCGAGTTTGGGGGCTGCTGCCCCACACCACGGGTGGCCCCCCCAAGCCTTGACGGTGACTCGGTGGAGATATCCGAGTTCTCTTCAGGCTCGTTCCTGGGCTGCCCGGGGCTGTGAGTGGCACCTGCATCCCTCAATGGAACAGACCTGCCCAGGGCCAGGCCCGGTGTGCCGCGGTGCAGGTGGTTGGCATTCCCAAAAAACCCATTGTCCACACACACTGGCCGGCGGCTCAGCCAGTCCCGGCCCTGCTCTGGGGACACAGCCGATGGCACAGCCACCCCTGGTGTCCCCGCTGGCACCGGCACGGCCCCGGTGGGGTGCGAGAGATTCCCTCCTCCGCTGTGCCCACCGCTCACTCCGCCATGGACTTTGCTCCCAGGTGGAATTGGCTGGGGACTCTCTTGCTCCGGGAGTTTTTTGGGGAGCTGGAAGGAAATGAGTTGTGTTAAATCACTGGGATGAAGGGGTCTGGGACCGCAGGCATGTCCCAAACCCTAAGCAGTGACCTCCGTGAGGCTGGTTATGAAGGGGGTCTGGGGTCTCTCCTTGGGATCCATCCAAGGCTCAGGGGTTGTGGAGAGAAGCCTGGAGTGGAAAAGCAGACCCTGCACTACCCCCATGGAGGGACACAGGAGAGGGAGCAGTTATAGGGCCATATATATGCTGTAAGTTACCAGACGCAACAGAGATCAGCAGTGAGTGGCTGCTTGGGGTGGGCCTGAAGCAGCCTGGCCCTATCACAGGCTCCCCGTACCCAGTCAAAAAGTCCAAAAGGGACCTTTGTGTCCCCATCCAACACATGCCCTGCTCACCGATTCCTGCACTGGGAGTCTGGCCTCCAGGCCCGTGGTGGTGGCAGCACTGGGCAGGACGGGTGGATGGTCACCAATGGGCACATCTCTGCGTGGCTGCCCAGCCAACGGGTCAGAACATCGCCCCCGGGATGGTGTCTGGGCACTGAGGGAGGAGCCAGTGGAACGGGCATCCTCAAGGGAGGAGGCAGCAGCAGGAGCTGAGGAACCTGGAAGAGAAAAGCAGATCACTGCAGGAAAAACTGAGGAAGTGGAGGATAAATATGAGGCTGAAGCAGCTTTGTGTGCGCCCCTGCTCTATCCCCACATCTGCCAAGACCACAGCACCCCTTTGTTCATCTTTCCATCTTCTCCCAGGTGAGAACCCCAGCCCACCACCAACCCCAGCACCTACAAACATGGACCCATCATCTTCAGACATGTCACTACAGTGAAGGTCATCCATGGGACAGTCACAGATGCCTCCAGCCTCCTGGGAAGTCAAGGCAGGGACAGAGACGACTTCACATCCCCACCTCCAGCACCCCACGGGGCTGCCCAGGGAGGATGAGGCTACATACGAGGTCGAGGTTGCCAGGTGTCATAGACTTCCTGCAGCTCATCAGCCAAGTGCCCCGCGTTGTTCTGGTGCAGCGCCTGGATGAGATCCTGCACCCAGCCCTTCCGGCACCTCAGGTGCTGATAAAACCTAAAGACAGCTGCCTGGTTGCCCCGTGTTTCCTCCCGGGCGAGGAGCTCATCCTAGGAAAAACACAGAGAGCATCTAAGAGAGCGTCTGACTTAGAGGTAAGACAGGTCTATGTTGCCATTGAGGAAAGAGCCTGGCAGAGATCAGCAAAACAGGAAATTACTCTGTCAGAATCGACCAGGCAGGTCAGGGAATCGGCCAGAGATGACACTCGGATAGTCCCAAACTTCTTGAGGTTTCTTGTAATATGGGTGTACACTTTGTCTTCAGCCAAACCCATCCTGGCTCAGCACCTGCAGAGACACAGAGACAGGGTGAGCAGAGGCTGCTGGTGAAGCTCAGGCTGTCTCCAGAAGCTCGTGTTGTTCCATAGGCACCCATGCCCTGGCACAGACACTGCGATGAGACAGGGGAAATCCCAGGCGGAAAACACGCACAAAGACGTTTCGGTTAAAGTTCAACGCTCAGCTTCACTTCCACAAACCACGCTACTTCCTACCATCGCCCACCCCGTGTTTATTCCCACTCTGCTTGTTTGGATTCAGCCGGCAGCTTGGGGGCCGGCCTGCCGGCAGGGTCACCACAACCGACAGGGAAAAAACAGGCGACAGGGCCAAGACAAGCGCCAAGGGACACGGCTGGAATCCCGCATATGGCAAAGCCAAAAGGGAAGGCATAGGGTTCCTTCCCACAGGGAATGGCGGCCCGCAAGCCACGACGTGGCCCTGCGCGCCCTCACGACAGGGGCCCCCCCGCCCTCACCGCGACCTTCAGCCGCCGGGGGAGCTCCGGGAGGTTCTCCGCTCGCAGATCCCCCTGGCAGAGCGGCCGGGGGTGGCGGCCGGGGTTGTGGCGGCCACGGGGGTCGGCGCGGCCCCGGTGCCCCCTCCCCGCTGCCCTCACGGCCCCTCAGGGCCCCTCACCTGCGCCCGCCGCCGCCGCGCGCCCGGCACCGCTCCGACCCCGCCCCCTCGTGTCGTTAACGTCGCCGATTGGCTGTGGCGCACGCCCGTCACGATGATTGACATGTAGTGATTGACAGGGGGGTGTCCTGGCCCCTCGGGACAGAGGGAGGTGGAGATGCTGGAGCGCGTCCCGAGGGTGTGAAGGGACAGGAACATCCCTCATGTGAGGAGACACCGCGGGAGCGGGGCCTGACGAGCCTGAAGGGACAGGAACATCCCTCCTGCGAGGAGACACCGCGGGAGCGGGGCCTGACGAGCCTGAAGGGACAGGAACATCCCTCCTGCGAGGAGACACC
>NC_031771.1:66115284-66116517 GCF_001522545.3 Parus major
TATGATTGATGAGGCGTCTCATCAATCCATACAAATATCTCCAAGGAGGGGCTCACAGCATGATGCCAAACTCTTTCCGGTGGTACCAAGGAACAGGACAAGAATTAATGGCCATAAACTAAAACAGAAGAAGTTTCTCAACATGATAAAAAACTTCTTTATGTTGAGGGTGGCAGAGCACTGGAACAGCTGGCCAGGGAGGCCATGGAGTCTCCCTCTCTGGAAACATTCCAAACCCACCTGGGCACGTTCCTGTGTCACCTGCTCCAGGTGACACTGCCTTGACAGGGGGTTGGACTGGATGATCTCCAAACATCCCTTTGAACTTCAGTATTCTATGATTCTGTGAGCTGGACCTATTTAGCCTCAGGAACAGACATCTGAGAGGGGACCTCATTAATGTGTATAAATATCTAAAGGAGATGTGCTAAGAGGATGGACCAGGCTGCTCTGTGGTGGACAGGAATGGGACAAAATATGAATTCTTGCACAGTTTGTCCAGAAAAGCTGTGGCTGCCTCGTTGCTGGAAGTGTACAAGGCCACAGGTGATGGGGCTTGGAGCAACCTGGGATAGTGGAAAGTTGTCCCTGCCCATGGCAGGGAGTGGAATTGAGGTGGTCTTTAAGGTCTCTTCCAACCCAAACTATTCTGTGATTATAATTAACTGAAGCCAGCTTTTCTCACTCTAAATTGTATAAAAGGATCATATTTCTGGGATGTTTCTAATTAAGAAGAAATCTTTGTGATGATCAAAACTTACCTCAAAACTTGCTCAGTTTTACCCAGTAATTTCTGTTTGCATAATCACAGAACTACAAAATCACAGAATCATAAAATCATAGGATTACAGAATCGCAGAATCACAGAACAGTAAAGGTTTGGAAGGGACTTTAAAGATCATCCCAAGCCTCCCTGCCACGGGCAGGGACAACCCCCATTAGACCAAGTTGCTCAAGGCTTTATCCCGCCTGGCTTTGAAAACTTCCAGCGTTGGGACAACACGTTCCTGTTCTCATCATCGTCTCAGCAAAAAATTTCCTCCTAATATCCAACATAAATTCCCCCTCTGACAACTTCAACTCGTTACTCTTTGTCCTTTTCTCGGCATCTCCTTCCTAAGAGTCCTTCTCCGGCTTTCCACCAAAACTTTTTTGTTTATAATCCATTTCCTACTCGGGAATTTTGGGAAGCGGGCTCGGGTGCTCAGTGCCGCCGCCGCGCCACCAGGGGGC